>NC_053023.1:49400660-49688236 GCF_003073215.2 Triticum urartu
ATGAACAGTTTTTTTTCTTTTATGCAAAGAATTTGTACTATTATAAAAGTTTATCAGAAATACAAAGCATCTTAAACATATTAAAAATTACCTCGAGGTCTCTGGACCACCGAACAACCACTATCGCCATCAGTGACAGCCGGGAAGTCTTTGTGCAAATGCCCAACCCTGACTCGCCGTTCTGGATCAGTGTTCTCAAACTCCTTTGAACTCTCGAATTGATCTGAAGCGCTTAACGTCAGATCTTGCCATGGCGCACACACGATGAGCATCCCTGACTTGCCGCCTAGAGGAGACAACATGAATCTAAACCCTAAGTATTAGATGGACTTCTATGGAAAGACTTGGATTGAATTTGATTTTTTAATTAAATTTAGATTAGATAGAATGAAAAGTAAAAATGAAACAAAAAAGAAAAAAAGAAAAACTAAACCTAGTCGACCTATAGCCTGGCTGGTAAAAACAGCCCGACCCACGGCCCTCTAGCCTACCGAAGCAGTATGCCACAACTTAACCTCAACCGTTGATCTCCCTTGATTAGTTCTAACGGCAGGCAACCCGTGGATCCCCGGGTACCGAGCTCGAATTCCTTATTTGGTCCTTTTTTAAAATTTGGTTCTCTTTTTGCCCCAAAAACTTCTTTCTTTCCTTTTTGACACTTAAACTCCATTTTGTTCCCTATGTGACACTTTCATCCATTTTTCCATTCAACGGTGTTAACTATGACATACAAAGACAATTTTATCCCTGATGGTAGTACATGTCACCAAGAAAGGGAAGAGAAGTAGCGTGAATATGAATGTATGAAAGTGTTGCGCGTTGGAGATTCCACGTTATAATATTCATATGCACCAATGCCCAACCAATCGCATTGCACAGCTCGATCCGCGAGAGCCCGGCACTCAGTTGCTCACGCACGAGCACGTACAACGCTAGCACAAGAAGCATGCAAACTAGCAGCTTGATTGATTTTGCCTGAACAGTGAACGCACGTCGAGTCGGCACCTCACATGTGTACGCGAACCAGGAAAAGCTAGCTCTTAATCGATCGGATCAATTCGATCTCCATGGAATACTCTCCTAACTATCCTACTGATTCGTGTATATACATGGCAGTGAGGAGACATTTTTTTTGGAACGATTGGATGGAGACATTTTACTCGATGGAGGCGTGAGCTTGTGCAGCAAATTGATGCGCGGACACAGCTCAGGGACATCACCCCGTTGACATGTCGAGGTCTAAACTATCACCCGCAAAATTAATCTGCACAAATTTATACACTACAGTCTACAATAAAGCTCTTTGTTTGCATGTGAATAATCTGGTCACATACTACACTAGAGGTAAAAATGTCTTTTTATGTTAGACTTAATGCCATTACTAGCTAAATCTGATGGAAGTATCGCATAGGGAACAAAATGAAGTTTAAGTGTCAAAAAAGAAAAAAAAACATTTTTTGGGGGCCAAAAAGAGAAGCAAATTTTAAGACAGGGCCAAATAAGGAATTCTCTCCCTCTCTCTGCCCCTGATAGTGGGCCTTGTTTGTCAGTTTCATCACCCTCTTGTCGCGTCGTCGTCGCATGACGTGTGACTAACTACCGAGCAAAGAAAAGACTGGATCAAGAAAAGGGGGTCAGGGTAATATGAGCTTTGTGCCCCACACATCTAACCAACTCGTGTGGTTCACCGGTTTCACCGACATGACACTTAGATAGAGTTTTGGCGGATTTTTTTGTTGATGATTCTTAAAGTGGTGGATGTGCTATCCCTATTGGGTTGGGCCCTTCCCCATAAAGCGTGACGATGCGCAAGTCGGCCACGATGCTGCCCGAGCCCGTGTTAGAACCCCCTAACATCCCTCTCCTGACGGTATTTCCTATTTGACGCATTATGCGTCAAAATGCAGAGGTTTTATAAAATGTTTAGAATTCAAAATTGTTCCCAAATATGAATATACTTTTGGGGTTATTAAAAATGTTCAAGTTTTCAAAAAATGTTCATAAATTCTAGAAAATGTTCGTGTTTTAAAAAATGTTTCTGTTTTCAAAATGTTTGTAAAGTTGAAAAATGTCACATTTTCAAAAAATGTTCCTAAATTTCATAACAAATTCACGGTTTTCAAGATAATGTTCACAATTTGGAAAATGATCGTATTTTTGAAAAATGTTCACGCTTTCAAAACAATGTTCATCTTTGTGAAAAATGTTCGCGCTTTCAAAAAAAGGTTCGTCTTTTCTGAAATATGTTCATGCAATCAAAACAATGTTTCCAATTGTCAAAAATTAAAAAAATGTTCGCACAACTCAAAAAATGTTCAAATTGTTTAAAAAAAATTCATGTTTTAAAAAATGTTTAAAAATGTTTGCGTATTCAAAATGTTTGTAAAGTTCAATTGCCCCAGCCGCCAAGCTCCGACGTGCGATTCTTTTGTCACCAATGACCCCCTTTTCTCCATCACCCTTTATTTTCTTAAATGACGCTCCATATATTGAGCAAACGACCGTTGCCCCGAAGGAAAACCGCCCCCACCAACACCAAAGGAGCCGAGGACAGAGCTCTAGAGCGACGAATTATGCAGATTTGTAGACAATAGTCAGAGCTCTAGAGCTCTAAGAGACGATTGTAGGCTGTATTTTCTGCGTTTCAAACGGGCCGTATTTGATCCAAGCCACACACACAAAAAAGGAAAAGATCACAACACTCCCAAATAGGCTCACAAAGTGATATCACAGTAGCACGGATTTTTCGTCCACATAAATTATTACTCTTATCCACCATCGCAGCATCGGTATTTAAGTTATATACACAGGCATGTCCACGACAATCACTAGTGTTAACAAGGGAAGCGAACTGAACTCTTCCGGAAGATGTGCAAAAACGCCGAACAGCACGTAAGATATTCCAGGCTCCTTCGGTGCCCAAAACAAGGCTGAAAACACAAATACGCTTGTCCAGCAAGTACTCGTCGAGAAAGATAAGAACACAAAGGGGGAGCGAAGCGGTCGGCGAGGCAAAAGGGATGCCACGTGGAGTGTAGGATAGATACGTGGCAGGTCTCTACGAGGGCGAGGAGAAGCTGAACTGAATTCCCGTCTTTCCACTGTCGTGCTGAGATTGCTTCAGAATGTAGCAGTAGTTCACCTGAAACAAATGCAGTAAAACAAGTTCGTTAGTCAGGAGGCAGGCAGGCACACCACATGATCTGTAATCTGGTGCAAAGGAAATCGAAGAGGACTATCGAAACATACCTCGACCCGGAACAGTTTAGTCGGCAAAATAATGCCAACTCCAGCACTACTCCTAAACGAACGACGGAATTCATCAAGCGAGAAGTTTTTGTACTGGCCCTCCGACAGTTTCACAAGATTCCCAGCAGTGAGAAACGCATGACCATGTATTCCAGCATCTCTAAACACCTTCAGAGGCAGATCAAAGGAAAGGTCCGCAAAGGCAGAAACTGCAAGATCGCCACCCAAGTAATCCCTCCCTGGAACAGCAGCAGAACCATCTTCCGACTCGCCGGGGACAAGCCTCCGTGCTTCTGTCGGGCCAACCCCTCTTGTTCTGAAACCGAGCAAGGATGATATTCCACCCAGGCTGCAAACTGGAGAAGAGTGACCTCCCAGGTTAAATCTATCAGTCACAGGTGTAGACGAATTCATAAATCCTCTTGCCAGTGGTAAAACAACACCAGCTCCTACACCAACATTGAGAGCAGCGTTCCAGAATCCAAAAGGCAAGGCACCACGAACATCAAACTCCTGAAGCAAAGTCAAAAGCACCATATTGCAATAAGATAATAATAATGAGAATGGATGTGACACGTATACTTCTCCATTATTGTGAGGAACCATAAAAAGGAAAAGAGAAATAATAAATAGATTGGTGCTAAAGAAATCGTGAAAAGGGGGACAGAAAAGGCTGAAAACAGACCTGGCGAAAAAAATTCAATCCTTTGTTATCCCAAAGACCACCAACTTGAGAGGATGAGAGAAATGCATATCCTTTTGTTGGCCTGATATGTGAATCCCTTTGATCAATCTTGCATGTGTATTTCAATGCAGATAGAAGGTTATGCCTAACTGCCTTCTGATGGACGCTGACGCGAGGCGTGACGGATCAGTCAAGGTACGCCATGTAAGGTTGTAAGATAAATCGTGGTGCCTGGTTGAAAGCAAACCAAATGAAAGACCAAGTAGACGCTCCTTGTATGATGAGAACTTCATCCAATCTTGTGACAACAATGAAGCCCGAGCCATCAAGGGTGTTGGTATTGATTTAAATCTTGGCAGCGAGACTCCTACGCCAACCTCTGTTGTTTGGTCCCAACCATATGCAACTGAAGCATCCCAGATGTCTGCATAGCCAGCCAAATTCTTCCACTTAACAGCCCCTTCCAGTGACCATGCTTTTGCCTACAAACGTAATGAATACACACTCATGCATCAGATGTGATAACCTCTGAAATAGTAGTGCAGATTGCCATGCAGTAAAAACAACAGTGTTTTTTTTTCCTGCCCTTATGATGCCGACAATATAGGTTCGGTAACATCATGACCTATAAAGTTATATTTGTACTAAAGTATTTGTATTCAGTATAGGGTAAAGGTAATTACCAAGTATACTTCTCAACAGAACAATTATTTTAACAAAACTCATGACAATGCGTTCACTTATTTTTAACAAAACACATACATCCAAACTATATTTTGATTAGAGCACAATGAAACATACACTGAACCTTAGTAAATGCAGCTTTTTGTTCCGTACTTAAAAAGTAACTGTTAGAAACGTTGAAACATTAGTATTATTTTCTGAGCTAGTTGAAACTTGAAAACATCGGTAGAATGTGCTCAAGATCAAACAAACAAGGTAATCTATAGTTGTGAAAGTTGCATGTTGAACACCGATAACTGAACTCATAGCTTGATCATCCAGTGCAATCACCAACAAATCGAACCAAGTGGAGAGCGCACCTCGGGCTTGGAGAAGACGCCGGCGTTGCCGCTAATGGGGATGGCGGGCTCGACGACCTCAATGATGACGTTGGTGGTGCCCGGCAGCTCGGGCGGGCCGGCATCGAGCGTGATGTTGACGGCCTCGAACACGTCGAGCCCGCGGAGCCGCGCGCTGGCATCGGCCGCGGCGCTCAGCAGGTCCTGCACGGTGGTGGTGGAGCGGAGGAGGTCGGCAACCTCCGCCTCGATGAGCTCCTCACGCGTCTTGGCGTTGCCCCTGATGATGACGTCGTGGACGCGGATCCCCACCAGGTCCGAGGAGAGCCTCCGGAACACGGACTGCACCTTCTCCCGCTCGAGGGCCGCGGCCGCCCGCTCGTCCAGCTCCTCCTCCTCCTCCTCCTCGTACTCCTCCTCGGCGATTTCTCCATCGGCGCCAGCCCAGGGCTCAGGCACGCGGTTTTGAACGGCGGCGGGGTCGGCCATGGCTGGGGTTTGGGGGAAGAGGAGAGAACCTTCCGAGCTTTCTCTTGTTTTTTCAGATGCGGCCTTTCGTGCTTACCAAGCTCACGACAAGCGTGGTGGGCTGTCTGGCCGGAACCCCAATATTTACCTAACCTAACAGCAAGCAGTAGAAACAGGAAACAACAAGCATTCATCATTCATGATCAACAGCAGCATGACATGACACATGAGTAGCAAGCAACAGCAGCAACACAAGCATTCAAGAGCAGGATGACATTCAGCTAGCAAAAAGAAGCACCTAAAATGAAGCAGAAAGCAGTACTCCCTTCATTTCAAAATATAGTGCGCTTGCACTTCCCGAGGTCTAATTTTAACTATAAATTTAACCAACGAGACCAACTACGGCAGGAGAAAAAAAATATATAATTGAAAACTTCTTTCGAATACGAATTCACTGATATAATTTTTGCTCCCGCCGCAATCGGTCTTGCTAGTTAGATTTACGGTCAAAGTTGAAACACGGAAATAGAGGAAGCACTACATTGTGGAATAAAGGGAGTACTACACTAGTACACTACTAGTACAATCTACAGGCATTCAAAGAGCAGCAGCCAGCACTAGCAAGCAGCCAAGGACAGCATCCAGGAGCTTAATGGAAGAAATCAAATCTGAATAAAACAGGTCAAGAAGTTGAGGAGAGGCTGCTGCTTCAGGGATTGGAGAGGGCTACCTGCCGTCAGGAGAAGAGGGTATTGCCTCCTGTTGTGGGGGTAGTGGTCGCCGGTCGATTCCAAGCGTCCCCGGCGGCGGCGTTCCAGGAGGTGGCAGCTCGATCTGGGAACCGGATCCTCTACCAGGGGTGCCGTGCCTTCTTACGACCCCAGAAAATAATATGGGCCTTTAGTGGTTTAGCCCAGGAAACTACTAAAGGCCCATATCAACAGCCCAGCGGCTTGCCTGATGCCTGATGCCCTTTAAAAGAAGTACCCATAAAAAAATTTAACAACATAAGAACATCTACAGTCACGTTCGGCAAATTCGGCCTCTCAAACGCCCGCGTACACTGATCGGTCATGTCTCAAATAATGCAATCCACATCCACACATCTCACTTATCATATCTCAAATCCATACATCCAAAACAATAAAGATGTGCATTAAGGGCCATCCCTCCCCGCTAGACACGTCATCAAGCACGATGATAGCGATTGGGTGAGAGAGAGCTGAGAGAGAGGGGGAAAAGGACTCCTCCCACGCGCCCGACTCTTCCCATGCCCTGTGCGCCCAATCCTCTCGTCCCTCACGAACCCTAGCCGGCTCCATGCTCCTCCTCCTCCATCCTCCCGCGCTAGTTACCCCCACCCCACTCTCCCGCATCTCGTCTACCTCGAGATCTGAGGTGCGCGCGCGCGAAGGCGTGCTTCCCCGGCAGAGGGCGATGGCGGCCGCGCTTGATTCAATATGCAGGAGAGAGAGAGAGAGAAGATGAGAAGAAGAAGAAGAAGAAGAAGAAGAAGGAGAGGAGGGAGAAAGAGAGAGGCCTCCAGGTGGTGCTCCCGTGCCTACTCCCCACACATGTCGCCGACATCTCTTCCCCGAGCTCTGCCCTCTTTGTGCACGGCGGTCGATGCAGCGTCGCACCGCCGGCGCCGTCCCCTCTCCTCCCTTGGTCTCTGGGACGTCCTGCTGCCGTCTCCACCCCATCGCAGCCTCTGTCCATTGGGCTGGGCCCTCCCTTCGTCTGAGGTATGAGCATCTGGGTAGTTTGTTTTTCATACGGCGCATCATCAGTTTTCAGTTGTTAAATCAATCGACCCCACCAGGTTAGGAAGGGTTGGGGACCTTCGTGATTTTTGTGTGTGTCACCGCTCTATTTATTTAGATCCACCCTCATGGCAGCGTATTGTGTGCTTTTCCGTACATGGTTAAATATGAGCTATTCAAGTTAAATATGGGACTGATCAACATAAAAGGTCTACAACTTGGTTCAAACCTAAACTCAAATACAAACCTTACCTGGATGAGATGCCAAGCAGATTTTGAGAAAACCGGTGCCATGCCCTCGACCAATCTGAAATCAACTAATTTTCACGCAAGTGCATACCTGATGCGGGCTTGTTGCTAGCGTACTATGGTCATTAAGCAGCAAGACAATGCTAGTGTGCTACAGTCTACACCAGATCAAATAGTAACTAACACATTTAGTTAACAAGGAAAGCAGATGTAATACCACAAGAAAGAGTTTAAGAAAGAAAACATACCCAGAACAAGGTGGCCCTTTCTCTTGAACAATCTTTATTAGCCCAACTGACTCTTCCGTCAAATTATATATATTCTTAGTTTGTTATTCTGTAAAATTCAAGTCAAGCAAACAGGGCGTTGCATTACATAAAATCTACCTGTGGAAATTCCCTATTTTTTACGAACAGTTACCGGATGATGAATTTTAGATAAGAGTCGGGACCAAGTTGAGATATCTCCAGCCTTTCTGATTTCACTATATTCAAATACCTGCTCCATATTACAATGTTAGCCAAATTGGTACAGAGAATCAACAGATCAAATTATCTAGGGGGGAGAACACTAGAATCAAGACACTCCAATGTCGACATTCCGAATGTAATACACAAATTAGTTGCATCATTCTCAAAACAGATATAGCTTTGCTGCCTAGCACATACCAGGCAGCAACACACAACAATTGATTCTGCAATGGCAAAACTGCATTGTTATACTTGTAGGCTGTAGCTGCCTGGACCAGGATTTAAGTGCGGAATGCATTGCACTCTGAACACATTCCATGACTGATACCTTGGCACAAGGCATATTTTTTAATGACAGATAGGAAATGACAGGTTTAAGAACAATACCAGGGTTCATGCAACACATATACCCTCTTGGGTTAAAATTATCTACTTCAAGATCTTCGTCCCAAAGAAATATATACTTGTACATCGAGACGACAGCAGGATGGAGGAACCTTTTAGCAAACCACCTAAAAGATACTCCACCCGTCCCATAATATAAGAGCGTTTTGACACTATTATATTATGGGACGGAGGGAGTAGATGTCATCTCGAAGTTAAATGATACCAGATCAATACAAATTATAGATAGTCAAGGTCTGACTCTTAGTTCAGTGCAAGGGTAAAAAGAGGTCGTGCCATTCTGTCTAATTAGAAGCAGTGATGTGTATCACACTTTTGCTCCATGGTAGATCATTCCACTCATTGACCTTCCCATCGTAGTGGAACAATATAGCTGTAAAGTTATCTACAAGAAACTGAGCATTCAAGAGTTCATGATAATTGTATGGACAAATTACTGCTGAAAGAAGTAGTAAACGAAGTACCTTCTTCATAAAGGCATCTACACTTTTCTTCTGATTGATACCAGCAGGGATAGCAATCAAGCACATGTCTTTCTGGTTAGACTCCTGCTGAGACAAAACACTAGCATAGCATTAAATACTGCATATGGTCTTGTACTCAGGAAGGTGGGAGTAGCTAAAGGCTGTTAAGTTCGGCAAACTGAAACCAATAAAAATATTGTACTGAAACTAACAATCTTCGGTAGAATAGCTCAACTGACCCGTGATAGCACACATCTTGTCAGCCATAATGGCTTGAGCTCCATGTCGAGGCTCCACTATACATGAGGCAAAAACCCGACACTAGCAGTAGAAACAACTCTGTGTGACACCTTGACAGTAGCTCTCCCAGTCCCAGATACCTTAACAGCAGCCCTGCCAGACTCCTGAAATGTACAATTAATGGAGCCACAGTCAACACCTCAGCAACAAATTACTCTCTGCTTCAAGACTACCGCAGCAAACTAACCAAATTGATCCTTTTGATGGAGTCAAATACTATGGCATATTTTTTTCCTCATCTACATACTTTTACAGATTGGTTTTTTGCCTTTTGTGGCATCTTTCGTTTCATCTGTTAAGATAGCCACAATCAGTGACTTAAACCTCTAACATCTTGAGTCAAGATTCCTTCTTAAAGTGAAAATTTTCATTTATTCTGCTGCTGCAATGTTTGGCCATCTATATATTTGGCTCTGGCTTACAGGTGGCATTTCTTTTCCCTTTTCTGTAGGATAGAACTTTTCACTGTAAGCTGCTAACTTAGCAGTAATCTACTATTCAATTTACATGTTATGACTACAGATAACAAGGTTTGTATTTTCTACTCAGGTGGTTGGATATTAGTTACGAAGGTTGTCCCTGGATTTTTGCTCTATCGAGGACTGCATGAGCTTGGTCAATATGCATTCTCTGGAAATTCTATGGGCGCCAGCCATAAAGAAGGAATTCCTGATGTATCCTGTGGCATTCTTATTCAGGTAGGTCCAATCTTCCATCCTTTATTTTATGTTTCTTCTATTGTTTAGTTTTCTTGATAACCAGTTATAGTATTGGTCTTACACATGCATTCTTATTCTTTGTTTGTGAGGACAAACATTTCTATGCTCGCTTCTGTAGGTACTAAATATAACCAGATGAACTGTTTTTGCAAATGACCAAGTGCTAATTACACGAGGTCAAAGATTAAGCTGAGTCCGATCTATTTTCCTGTCAATATAGTTTGAAGGTAAATCGTTTTACAATCATCCCGTTAAAACTTGACCAGACAACATGCATGGTGGTTTGTAGTTTGTTGACATAAATGTCAAACAATTTATATCTGCATAATTCTAGAAGTGCTCTCTTACAATAATCCTCGGTACAAGTTGTATCAGACTAGAAGTATAATGTTGGATGAATTGTTTTAATTAATTAGTGACTGTTTTTGCATGAGATGATCATTAACTTTAGTTATGTATGTGAAATATGCATAAAGAATTTTTTTGTGTTGTGCCCATGTCCCATGCATATATGATTTCCTTTTGCTACGTATGTATTCATGTATATACCGCATCCATTTGGCTGAGTTGCTTGCCTTTCTTACTTCTACAAATAAAGTCGTTTCATATTGGAATTATGAAAAATGATTTCTATTTTCTTTGAAGACCAAGGAATCATATTTTATTTATTTTCTAGAAAAGATCAGCATGCTAATTTTTCCTTAATCTTATCCAGAATTTGTTATTGCCATCAGAAGGTGTACTTGACCATGCAGGATACAAGGTGTCACGATGATTTGATGAGGTAAGGTAATCGTTGAGTCATGTTGTCAAATGCTAATGGATGGAATTTCTAATGTATGGCTGGAACAACAAGTCGGTGATGATATCGCGACGTCTTATTTGAGAACTGTACACATGGTTTGCCACTCTGGACCTTGTGAAGATTATGTATGTTCTTTGTTTAAGACTAATTGTACACATTCATGTTGCAAATATTTTTTCGGTTTCTGTTTTCAAGGGTATAGTAATGCAGAAATGGCTGAATTTTACAAACTGTAGTACTTCTTGTGAGCAAGCATTCAGTTCAAAAGCTGCCTAACATGCTGGTAACTTGCTAAATTAGGCATATAATATTATAATTTAGTTTCATCTGAGAACTTCTCTTTAAGACAATGGCAGTGAACATTTGTTTCCGATAATGACAGTGGATATCGTATATTTTGATCTCTATAAATGAACTATTGTGGTGTTGTTCACCTATCAATGTGCCATGTTTTCTATCTAAGAATATGCCACATTTGTTAAATAAACCAGCTCATTAAAGTGATGGACAACTAAATACTTTTTATAGAAATTAAATAATATATAGGCAATCAAACAACCTTCCCTTTCAAAAAAAAGCCAAGCAAACATCTGGGTAACTTCCTGGCGCGGCGGAGCACCCTTGCCCACTAGTACATATTATGAACCCTCAACTCATACAATTTTGAAGAAAGCATGAACTGGATATATAATGCATTGACATTCTTCAAAGTATGGTATATTTAGTTGGAAAGAATGAAATTTTGTCAAGGAAGAAACGGCCTTAAATCCCTTATGATAAGCATGCTGTTGATCCGGGTGCAACTCATATGCACCAGCGTACTTGGCTGTAGCATGTTTTGTTAGATCCATTCTTAAGAAAATGCATTATTCTTGAAAGGTGGCACGCTCACTGCAGCTTGACCACGTCATCCCTGCCAATGCCGATTAGCTCAGCCTTGGTGGCGGCAGGCTCCTGGACCACCTCAAGCAGGCGCCTGCTGCGTCGGCAGACATGTGAGGTATGCTCTTTGGTACCAGCTCTCCATTCTCGACATCCGGCTGTGTCTGTTCCTCATATTGTCTGCAAATACCGGTGCGAAAAGGCTTTCTTCTAGATCTGCTCTTATGGTTCTCCAAATACAATACATTCAATGATATTGTAGTTTTTGTGGGCTTGTTCTTTATAAGAAATAATTGTACACATAGCACTATAGTTAGAAGCAGGTCTACGAAGGCATGGCTTCAAAATTCCATACATGTTTTGTTCCTTTTCCTTTCCATATCTATGGTTTTCATACTAATTTATGTTTTCCCCTCAAGGGAGGACATGTGTATTTGAGAGAGAGTTATGGAAAAGAGGGGGCTGGACTAAGAGGAAGGAGTGGAATCACATGATGTGCATTGCATTTCTGTCTGTGTGCAATCCAGTTATATACTGATAAGGCTTTATACAATAATAAGCTTCCTATCTGTTGAACGTTACAATTAGTATAGAGGCACAAGTCATTTTTGACAATTGAAGATCAAACAAACAATACTGCAGAATTATGCCAATATATAAGTTTTTGATGTACATTGAACTTGTCGGTTTTACTGTCACCTTTCATTTTGGAGACATAGCTAACTATTTTCTCCACTATTTGGCATCTTCCCGTGTTCATCTTGACAGTCTGGTTTTTTATGCTCTTGTTTTCTATTTTCAGGGGCAAATTATATTTCAATGATACAAATGGCTGATGTTAGTTTTGGTATATGTGGTTAAGAAGTTTGTCAAGTAGTGATGGCCTTAGATTTGTTATGGGGCAGTTTTTTTAATAGATCGCTTCTTGCGCACAAGCACTGGAACCATCGGTCTATGACATACATGATTCTCTATAACTTCTACTAGAATGATTTCTTTGTGTTAATGCTGTGCGTATTCCCTCCTCTGTGTGTTTCTCATATGATGTAAGCTAAGTATATCTGTGTTACCTTTGTTACTTGTCACCTACAATTTGACTATCCAAATGTATGAATATACAGAAGCATCATCCCGCACTCCCTTTTGGCCTTTTTGGACCTCTTGTAATGTACGCTGGTCTAATTAAGTTCTTAATGAATTGATTTAGGCATACTACATATTATGTAACTCTTGTGCTCATAGATTAGAGTACTGCTTTCTATTCCATTATCTGCACATCAGTTCCCACAGTAGTGGTTGATATTCTAGAGGACTTACTCATAATAGTCATAATACCCTTCTTTATTGTCTGAGACTATTGAGGCAAAGCTTCAAAATGAGGGCTACAACATGACACTCTTCTGAAACATAATGGTAGATACCTTGTAACAAAGCCTTGTCCTTTCCTGTGTACTTTTCTTCACATATAATATCAGTACGATGGACATTTGGAGTATGGGATTCTTGATACGTCACCATTTGACAAAAAGAATTAGAATATGTGATATCGACAATGTAAGCCTTTTAATATTTAGCACTTACATATTTGTTTTCTCACTAATATTTGAATGCATGTACCTTTGCGTTATGCAGGTTCACCTGATTATTTGAGTTAACCTGATTATTGTCACAAGCTGTGTCAGATGTTCTACGAGATGGTCCGGTGGTCCTGTTTAGTTCTGTTTCATGTAGCAGCTGTCTTCTTTGTTAGTAATGTTCCATGTTTCTGTCTACATGTACGTTCATTAATTTTCTGATTTGAACCCCCTTAATTAGTAAGGTGAGCTCACAAGCTTGGGTCCTAAACCACAAGAACTCGAGAAAGTCATCATACATTCCTTCTGCAGGACACTAGCAAGGATAAAAGTACCCGTGGTGGTTTCTCTGTTCTTAGGAGACATGCTGAAGATTGTCTTCCTCCGATGGTTAGCATTGAAAGCATTTTTTGACTCCACTTGATGTCTACAAAATTTCTAGCTTATTGAATGGTATGGTTACTTGCAAGACATGCCGCAGAATCCACATAGAACCGGGTGGCATTTTCCTCACATTTCATGGTAATTTTAATTTGAGCATTCAGCTTGAATACCCTTTAAACTTTTCGTCGTTGTGCTCTTATTGTTTTGGTGTAGCACTTCATGTCACAATTGAATGTTGAATTCTTACCACTACAGAAACTTCAGCATATATTGATTCATTAGATAATGAGTATGTGTGAGCTCTCTTTGTCCTGGTTGAATGCTGATTTCTTACCACTGCAGAAACTTGCAACATATACTGATTCATCATTAGATAATGAGTATGTGTGAACTCTCTCTGTCTTTCTGGTTCTACCTCATGCCTTCCAGTGTTTTGTGTTTCATATGCCCTAATCTCCTTGTATTTAAGCATCATTTAAGCTCTTCCGAAATTTGTCGTGAAAGTAAGTGGAATGGGCGCTTTCAATCTGGCACCACCCAGATTCCTCTCAAGAGGTGCCACCAGGTGGCGCCCCAACCCCTAGTACTCATGCAACTACGTCGATGCATACACATCGTCCGACTACTCCATCACCACTAACTAACATGCCATTAAACTATCAAAATTTGGCATGTTTGGCTATGGTGGAGATCATCCACGACTAACCTTGCCCTTCCTGGCATCCTTGCCATCCTTCTCGCGGAAGTACCGGTCGAGACGCGGTAGGGATCAAGCCAGATCTACTCGTCGCGGAGCTGTCCTCCTTCGGTGGCAGCCCGACCATGGCATAGACCGCCCGATTCTGCTCTCGGGCGAGGGCACGTGTGTTCCTCCGTTGTCGTGTCTTCACAATGCAAGTGCGGATGGCTTCCTCCTCTGCGGCTGCCTGCACTGTCGCATCAGCCGCCTCCGCCACCGCCATTTCCGCCGCGATACGGGTCTCGATGGCCCTTATCCTCTCCATCCCACAGCGGGCTGCCTGTTCCCGGTGGGACTCATAGTCTGCTCGACTGGTGATGGGGAGAGAATGGAGGGGAGAGGAATGTGAAGTGGCTAAGGTTTGGTCCGGCGAGCAGATGGAGATGAATATATGTATGTTTGGGTGGGCCAGAGTGGGCAAACCTTAAAAGTACAGATATTTTTGGCAAACCTTAAAAGCACTGCTGAGCAACTAACCAAAAGGGAAACTCTTTAATATATGGTGAGGGGCAAAACCTCTTGTCAAGATTGTCATAAACTCAACTAGATAAGTACCACTGACACTTGACTAGTCAGAGATTATTGTGAAGCTTTGATGCTCACAGTTGTAGTAAACAGAAGTAGTAGCACTACAAAACTATATTGTGGGGACGTTTCTATTGGGGATCGTCGCAGAAATTAAAAAATTTCTACGCATCACCAAGATCAATCTATGGAGAGACTAGCAACGAGAGAGAGGGGAGTGTATCTTCATACCCTTTAAGATCGCGACACGGAAGCGTTACAAGAACGCGGATGAGGGAGTGTACTCGCAGCGATTCAGATCGCGGTTGATTCCGATCTAAGCGCCGAACAATGGCGCCTCCGCGTTCAACACACGTACAGCCTGGGGACATCTCGTCCTTCTTGATCCAACAAGGGGAAAGGAGAAGTTGGGGAAGAACTCTGGCAGCACGACGGCGTGGTGGTGGAGCTTGCAGTTCTCCAGCAGGGCTTCGCCAAGCTCAACGGAGGAGGAGGGGGTGTTGGAGAGGGGGAGGGCTGCGCCTTGGATGTGGTGCTACTGCCCTCTCTCCACCCCTCTATTTATAGGGCGAAGGGGGGCGGCCCCTCTAGATGAGATCTAGAGGGGGGCGACAGCCAAGGGGAGGGGGCTTGCCCCCCAAGCCAAGGGGGTGCCCCTTTTAGGGTTCCCCCCAACCCTAGGCGCATGGGCCCAGCCCACTTAGGAGTTGTCTTTATTTATTGTATGACCTGCGTGTCATTGAACAACGCCATGTAATTACTTTACTTTATTGCTAACCGTTAGCTGTAGTAGTAGAAGTAATAGTTGGCGAGACAACTTCATGAATACACGATGATGGAGATCATGATGATGGAGATCATGGTGTCATGCCGGTGACGATGATGATCATGGAGCCCCGAAGATGGAGATCAAAAGGAGCTATATGATATTGGCCATATCATGTCACTATTTGATTGCATGTGATGTTTATCATGTTTATACATCTTATTTGCTTAGAACGACGGTAGTAAATAAGATGATCCCTCATTAAAATTTCAAGAAAGTGTTCCCCCTAACTGTGCACCGTTGCGAAAGTTTGTCGTTTCGAAGCATCACGTGATGATCGGGTGTGATAGATTCTTACGTTCGAATACAACGGGTGTTGACGAGCCTAGCATGTACAGACATGGCCTCGGAACACATGCAAAACACTTAGGTTGACTTGACGAGCCTAGCATGTACAGACATGGCCTCGGAACACAAGAGACCGAAAGGTTGAGCATGAGTCGTATGGTAGATGTGATCAACATGAAGATGTTCACCGATGTTGACTATGTTGGGGAACGTAGCAGAAATTCAAAATTTTCCTACGTGTCACCAAGATCTATCTATGGAGAGACTAGCAACGAGGGGAAGGAGAGTGCATCTACATACCCTTGTAGATCGCTAAGCGGAAGCGTTCAAGAGAACGGGGTTGATGGAGTCGTACTCGTCGTGATCCAAATCACCGGAGATCCTAGTGCCGAACGGACGGCACCTCCGCGTTCAACACACGTACAGCCCGATGATGTCTCCCACGCCTTGATCCAGCAAGGAGAGAGGGAGAGGTTGAGGAAGACTCCATCCAGCAGCAGCACAACGGCGTGGTGGTGATGGAGGAGCGTGGCAATCCTGCAGGGCTTCGCCAAGCACCGCAGAAGAGGAGGAAGAGGTGTTGGAGAGGGAGAAGGAGGCAACCAAAGGCATCGATGAAAAGCCCTCCTTCCCCCACTATATATAGGAGGGCCAAGGGGGGGGGCACCTAGGAGGTGCCTTCCACTATTGGGACTCTTCCCTTTTGTGAAACCCTAGGCGCATGGGCCCCTTGGGGCTGGTGCCCTTGGCCCATGTAGGCCAAGGCGCACCCCCTATAGCCCATGTGTCCCTCCGGGGCAGGTGGCCCCACCCGGTGGGCCCCCGGGACCCTTCCGGTGGTCCCGGTACAATACCGATAACCCCAAAACTTGTCCCGATGGCCGAAATGGCACTTCCTATATATAATTCTTTACCTTCGGACCATTCCGGAACTCCTCGTGACGTCCGAGATCTCATCCGGGACTCCGAACAACATTCGGTAACCACATACAAGCTTCCTTTATAACCCTAGCGTCATCGAACCTTAAGTGTGTAGACCCTACGGGTTCGGGAGACATACAAACATGACCGAGACGTTCTCCGGTCAATAACCAACAGCGGGATCTGGATACCAATGTTGGCTCCCACATGTTCCACGATGATCTCATCGGATGAACCACGATGTCAAGGACTTAATCAATCCCGTATACAATTCCCTTTGTCTAGCGGTACGATACTTGCCCGAGATTCGATCGTCGGTATCCCGATACCTTGTTCAATCTCGTTACTGGCAGGTCTCTTTACTCGTTCCGTAACACATCATCCCGTGATCAACTCCTTGATCACATTGTGCACATTATGATGATGTCCTACCGAGTGGGCCCAGAGATACCTCTCCGTCACACGGAGTGACAAATCCCAGTCTCGATTCGTGCCAACCCAACAGACACTTTCGGAGATACCCGTAGTGTACCTTTATAGCCACCCAGTTACGTTGTGACGTTTGGCACACCCAAAGCACTCCTACGGTATCCGGGAGTTGCACAATCTCATGGTCTAAGGAAATGATACTTGACATTAGAAAAGCTTTAACATACGAACTACACGATCTTGTGCTAGGCTTAGGATTGGGTCTTGTCCATCACATCATTCTCCTAATGATGTGATTCCGTTATCAACGACATCCAATGTCCATGGTCAGGAAACCGTAACCATCTATTGATCAACGAGCTAGTCAACTAGAGGCTTACTAGGGACATGGTGTTGTCTATGTATCCACACATGTATCTGAGTTTCCTATCAATACAATTCTAGCATGGATAATAAACGATTATCATGAACAAGGAAATATAATAATAACTTATTTATTATTGCCTCTAGGGCATATTTCCAACACACTAGTCCGTCTCACGTGATGATCGGACACGGCATAGTTGACTTGGATCATGTAATCACTTAGATGACTAGAGGGATGTCTATCTGAGTGGGAGTTCATAAGATGAACTTAATTATCCTGAACATAGTCAAAAGGTCTTCGCAAATTATATCGTGGCTCGCGCTTCAGTTCTACTGTTTAGATATGTTCCTAGAGAAAATTTAGTTGAAAATTGATAGTAGCAATTATGCGGACTAGGTCCGTAAACTGAGGATTGTCCTCATTGCTTCATAGAAGGCTTATGTCCTTAATGCACCGCTCAGTGTGCTGAACCTCGAACGTTGTCTGTGGATGTTGCGAACATCTGACATACACATTTTGATAACTACGTGATAGTTCAGTTAAACGGTTTAGAGTTGAGGCACCAAAGACGTTTTGAAACGTCGCGAAACATATGAGATGTTTCGAGGGCTGAAATTGGGATTTCAGGCTCGTGCCCACGTCAAGAGGTATAAGACCTCCGACGATTTTCTTAGCCTGCAAACTAAGGGAGAAAAGCTCAATTGTTGAGCTTGTGCTCAGATTGTCTGAGTACAACAATCATTTGAATCGAGTGGGAGTTGATCTTCCAGATGAGATAGTGATGTTTCTCCGAACTCATTACCACCAAGCTGCTGGAGCTTCGTGATGAACTATCAGGGACATATATGATGATCCTTGAGATATTCGCGATGTTTGACACCACAAAAGTAGAAATCAAGAAGGAGCATCAATTGTTGATGGTTGGTGAAACCACTAGTTTCAAGAAGGGCAAAAGGGATACTTCATGAAACGGCAAATCAGCTGCTGCTCTAGTGAAGAAACCCAAGGTTGAACCCAAACCCGAGACTAAGTGCTTCTGTAATAAGGGGAACAACCACTGGAGCAGAATTACCCTAGATACTTGGTAGATGAGAAGGCTGGCAAGGTCGATAGAAGTATATTGGATATACATTGTGTTAATGTGTACTTTACTAGTACTCCTAGTAGCACCATGGTATTAGATACCGGTTCGGTTGCTAAATGTTAGTAAACTCGAAATAAAAGGCTGCGGAGTAAACGGAGACTAGCTAAAGGTGAGCTGGCAATATGTGTTGGAAGTTTTTCCAAGCTTGATGTGATCAAGCATCGCACGCTCCCTCTACCATCAAGATTGGTGTTTGCGTTGAGCATAGACATGATTGGATTATGTCTATCGCAATACGGTTATTCATTTAAGGAGAATAATGGTTACTCTGTTTATTTGAATAATACCTTCAATGGTCTTGCACCTAAAATGAATGGTTTATTGAATCTCGATCGTAGTGATACACATGTTCATGCCAAAAGATATAAGATAGTAATGATAGTATCACCTACTTGTGGCACTGCCACGTAAGTCATATCAGTATAAAACGCATGAAGAAGCTCCATGTCGATGGATCTTTGGGCTCACTCGTTTTTGAAAAAATTGAGACATGCAAACCATGGCTATTGGTGTATATGCATGAAGAAACTCCATGCAAATGGACCGTTTGGACTCACTTGATTTTGAATCACTTGAGACATGCAAATCATACCACATGGGCAAGATGACTGAAAGCCTCGTTTTCAGTAAAATGGAACTAGAAAGCAACTTGTTGGAAGTAATACATTTTGATGTGTGCAGTCCAATGAGTGCTGAGGCGTGTAGTGGATATCATTATGTTCTTACTTCACAAATGATTTGACTAGATGTTGAGTATATTTACTTGATGAATCATGAGTCTGAATTATTGAAAGGTTCAAGTAATTTCAAGGTGAAGTTGAAAGATCGTCGTGATAAGAGGATAAAATATCTATGATATGATCATAGAGATGAATATCTGAATTACGAGTTTGGCACAGAATTAAGATATTGTGGAAATTGTTTCACAACTAATACAGCCTGGAACACCATAGTGTGATGGTGTGTCCGAACTGCACCCTATTGGATATGATGCATACCATGATGTCTCTTATCGAATTACCACGATAGTTTATGGGTTAGGCATTAGAGACAACCACATTCACTTTAAATAGGGCACCACGTAATTCCAATAAGATGACACCATATGAACTATGGTTTAGAGAAACCTAAGCTGTCATTTCTTAAAAGTTTGGGGCTGCGACGCTTATGTGAAAAAGTTTCAGGCCGATAAGCTCGAACCCAAAGCGGATAAATACATCTTCATAGGACACCCAAAACAGTTGGGTATACCTCCTGTCTTAGATCCGAAAGCAATAAGGGATTGTTTCTAGAATCGGGTCCTTTCTCGAGGAAAAGTTTCTCTCAAAAGAATTGAGTGGGAGGATGGTGGAGACTTGATGAGGTTATTGAACCGTCTCTTCAACTGGTGTGTGGCAGGGCACATGAAGTTGTTCCTGTGGCACCTACACCAATTGAAGTGGAAGCTTATGATAGTGATCATGAAACTTCAGATCAAGTCACTAACAAATCCCGTGGGATGACAAGGATGCGTACTACTTCAGAGTGGTACGTAATCCTGTCTTGGAAGTCATGTTGCTAGACAACAATGAACCTACGAGCTATGAAGAAGCGATGGTGGGCCCGGATTCCGATAAATGGCTCGAGGCCATAAAATTCGAGAGAGGATCCATGTATGGAAACAAAGTGTAGAGTTTGGAAGAACTATTTGATGGTCGTAAGGCTGTTAGGTACATATGGATTTTAAAAGGAAGACGGACAATGATGGTAAGTATCACCATTAAGAAAGCTCGACTTGTCGTTAAGATGTTTTCCGACAAGTTCAAGGAGTTGACTACGATGAGACTTTCTCACTCGTAGCGATGCTAAGAGTCTGTTGGAATTATATTAGCATTATTTATGAAATCTTGCAGATAGGATGTCAAACATTGTTTCCTCGACGATTTTCTTGAGGAAAGGTTGTATGTGATACAACCGGAAGGTTTTGTCAATCCTGAAAGATGCTAATAAGTATGCAAAGCTCCAGCAATCCTTCTAAGGACTGGAGTAAGCATCTCGGAGTTGGAATGTATGCTTTGATGAGATGATCAAAGATTTTGGGTGTATACAAAGTTTATGAGAAACTTGTATTTCCAAAGAAGTGAGTGGGAGCACTATAGAATTTCTGATGAATGTATGTTGTTGACATATTGTTGATCAGAAATGACGTAGGATTTCTGGAAAGCATATAGGGTTATTTGAAAGTGTTTTTCAATGGAAAGCCTGGATTAAGCTACTTGAACATTGAGCATCAAGATCTATGAGGATAGATCAAAAACGCTAAATGGTACTTTCAAATGAGCACATACCTTGACATGATCTTGAAGGTGTTCAAGATGGATCAGTCAAGGAAGGAGTTCTTGCCTGAGTTGTAAGGTATGAAGTTAAGACTTAAAGCTTGACCACGGCAGAAGAAAGAGGAAGGACGAAGGTCATCCCCTATGCTTTTGTCATAGGCTCTATACGGTATGCCATGCTGAGTACCACACCTGATGTGTGCCTTCCCACATATCTGGCAAGAGGGTACAAAGGTAATCTAGGAGTAGATCACCAGATAGCGGTCTAAATTTAAGGATATGTTTATCGGGTATGGAGGTGATAAAGAGTTCGACGTAAAGAGTTACGTCGATGCAAGCTTTAACACCTATCCGAATGACTTTGAGTAGCAAACCGGATACGTATAGTGGAGCATCCATTTAGAATAGCTCCAAGTAGAACAATTATTTGAAATGGCTCCAAATGTAGCGTAGTAGTTGCATCTACAAGATGACATAGAAATTTGCGAAGTACATACGGATCTGAATGTTGTAGACCCGTTGACTGAAACCTCTCTCACAAGCATAACATGATCAAACCCAGAACTCTTTGGGTGTTGGTCACATGGGGATGTGACCTTGAGTGTTAATCACATATCGATGTGAACTGGATTATTGACTCTAGTGCAAGTGGGAGACTGTTGGAAATATGCCCTAGAGGCAATAATAAATTGGTTATTATTATATTTCCTTGTTCATGATAATCATTTATTATCCATGCTAGAATTGTATTGATAGGAAACTCAGATACATGTGTGGATACATAGACAATACCATGTCCCTAGTAAGCCTCTAGTTGACTAGCTCGTTGATCAATAGATGGTTACGGTTTCCTAACCATGGACATTGGATGTCATTGATAACGGGATCACATCATTAGGAGAATGATGTGATGGACAAGACCCAATCCTAAGCCTAGCACAAAGATCGTGTAGTTCGTATGCTAAAGATTTACTAAATGTCAAGTATCATTTCCTTAGACCATGAGATTGTGCAACTCTCGGATACCGTAGGAATACTTTGGGTGTGCCAAACGTCACAACATAACTGGGTGGCTATAAAGGTGCACTACGGGTATCTCCGAAAGTGTCTGTTGGGTTGACACGAATCAAGACTGGGATTTGTCACTCCGTGTGATGGAGGGGTATCTCTGGGCCCACTCGTTAGGACATCAACATAATGTGCACAATGTGATCAAGGAGTTGATCACGGGATGATGTGTTATAGAACGAGTAAAGAGACTTGTCGGTAACGAGATTGAACAAGGTATCGGGATACCGACGATCGAACCTCGGGCAAGTACAATACCGCTAGACAAAGGGAATTGTATACGGGATTGATCGAATCCTCGACATCGTGGTTCATCCGATGAGATCATCGTGGAACATGTGGGAATCAACATGGGTATCTAGACCCCGCTGTTGGTTATTGACCGGAGAACGTCTCGGTCATGTCTGCATGGTTCCCGAACCCGTAGGGTCTACACACTTAAGGTTCGATGACGCTAGGGTTATAAAGGAAGTTTGTATGTGGTTACCGAATGTTGTTCGGAGTCCCGGATGAGATCCCGGACGTCACGAGGAGTTCCGGAATGGTCCGGAGGTAAAGATTTATATATGGGAAGTCCTGTTTTGGTCACCGGAAAAGTTTCGGGTTTTATCGGTAACGTACCGGGACCACCGGGAGGGTCCCGGGGGTCCACCAAGTGGGGCCACAAGCCTCGGAGGGCTGCATGGGCCAAGTGTGGGAGGGGACCAGCCCCAGGTGGGCTGGTGCGCCCCCCCACCAAGGCCCAAGGCGCCTCCAAGAGGGAAGGGGGGCAAACCCTAGGGCAGATGGGCCCTAAGGCCCACCCCAGGTGCGCCTCCCCCTCTCCCCCTTGTGGCCGCCACCCAGATGGGATCTGGGGGCTGCCGCCACCCCTAGGGAGGGAACCCTAGGTGGGGGCGCAACCCCTCCCCTTCCCCTATATATACTTGAGGTTTGGGCTGCCCAAGACACACGAGTTCCTCTCCCTCTTGGCGCAGCCCTACCTCTCTCCCTCCTCGTCTCTCGTAGTGCTTGGCGAAGTCCTGCTGGAGTCCCGCGCTCCTCCACCACCACCACGCCGTCGTGCTGCTGCTGGATGGAGTCTTCCTCAACCTCTCCCTCTCTCCTTGCTGGATCAAGGCATGGGAGACGTTGTCGGGCTGTACGTGTGTTGAACACGGAGGTGCCGTCCGTTCGGCACTAGGATCATCGGTGATTTGGATCACGACGAGTACGACTCCATCAACCCCGTTCACTTGAACGCTTCTGCTTAGCGATCTACAAGGGTATGTAGATGCACTCTCCTTCCCCTCGTTGCTGGTTTCTCCATAGATAGATCTTGGTGACACGTAGGAAAATTTTGAATTTCTGCTACGTTCCCCTACAGGTGGACCCCCGGAACCCCTTTGGTGGTCCCGGTACAATACTGATAAACCCCCGAACACTTCCGGTGACCGTATGATGACTTCCCATATATAAATCTTCACCTCCGGACCATTCCGAAACTCCTCGTGACGTCCGGGATCTCATCTGGGACTTCGAACAACATTCAGTAACTGCATACTATTTTCCATAACAACTCTAGCGTCACCGAACCTTAAGTGTGTAGACCCTACGGGTTCGGGAATCATGCAGACATGACCGAGACATCTCTCCGGCCAATAACCAACAACGGGATCTGGATACCCATGTTGGCTCACACATGTTCCACGATGATCTCATCGGATGAACCACGATGTCGGGGATTCAATCAATCCCGTACACAATTCCCTTTGTCTGCCGGTATGATACTTGCCCGAGATTCGATCGTCAGTATCCCTATACCTTGTTCAATCTCGTTACCGGAAAGTCTCTTTACTTGTTCCATAACACATCATCCTGTAATCAACTCCTTGGTCACATTGAGCTCATTATGATAATGTCTTACCGAGTGGGCCCAGAGATACCTCTCTGTCACACGGAGTGACAAATCCCAGTCTTGATTCGTGCCAACTCAACAGACACTTTCGAAGATACCTGCAGTGTGCCTTTATAGCCACCCAGTTACGTTGTGACGTTTGGCACACCCAAAGCATTCCTACGGTATCCGGGAGTTGCACAATCTCATGGTCTAAGGAAATGATACTTGACATTAGAAAAGCTTTAGCAGACGAACTATACGATCTTGTGCTATGCTTAGGATTGGGTCTTGTCCATCACATCATTCTCCTAATGATGTGATCACGTTATCAACTACATCTAATGTCCATGGTCAGGAAACCATAACCATCTATTGATCAACGAGCTAGTCAACTAGAGGCTCACTAGGGACATGTTGTGGTATATGTATTCGATTTCCGGATAACACAATTATAACATGAACAATAGACAATTATCATGAACAAGGAAATATAGTAATAACCATTTTATTATTGCCTCTAGTGCATATTTCCAACATTTTCATGGACATTGTTGATCTCATTTTGCATGACCCTCTCAAGTATTTCGTGCTGCTACATAGATGACTCCTCTTCAAGTTGATTCTCAAAGGAGGACAACAAAGTCCAACGAAAATACTGGTCATAGGTTCAAGCAATCACATTGTGTTTTACTTTCTCCGTTTTAAAATAAGTGTCTTAAGCTTGGTACAATTTTGTACTATAGTTAGTACAAACTTGAGACACTTATTTTTGAACGAAGAAAATAGAAAAATGTGACGACATCAAGATTATATATATATATATATATATATATATATATATATATATATAGCACGGCTTTCCTACCATCACTAGCAGCAGAGGGTGCTATCGGAACCCTCCATTTGCATCAAGATCCGAACTTTTAGTTGGATAAGGTTCTGAATTATTGCATTATTGGAGTTCGCATTTACAGAAGAAGAAAGCATGTGGAGAAGCTTTACTGGGCTATGGACGAAAATGGCAAGCTATAATCTGAAATGACAGATTTATAAGTGGAATGGGGGCAGTTGCTTTCCAGCATTGTTCAACTAGCATGCCCTATTTAGAGAAGGCCTATGCTGTAGGTTTTGTTGCTTAGCTAGCAGCGAAAGGTTCCATACATCTCGGTCTATTTTTAGTAAGTTTTACTCCCAAATGGTTCGGCACCTTTTGCATTACATTAATGCATCAGCCGTCGGATGTTTGCAAACGTTCCTTCTATTACGGGCAGTAAACTCTGCCATAATCTAGGTGCATTACATTACGTGAACACTAGGAGTTTGAGCCTGAAAGCAATCATCTAATGCAACCAACAATAGATATCTCTAATAAATCTGGCGCATTTTGGACAAGCAAACCAGCCAACACACCATGGTTTCGACTAGTTTCTTTGTTCATTTAGTATGAAAAGTTCAAGCAGTACAACCACATGTAATGGAACCCAACGTGTTGGTAGTTAACATGCATTGATTCAATCCGTTTGTTGTACGCATCGCCATGTAATAAATTTGACCGGTGGGAGGTTATTGTGCTACGTAACGCGTTATAAAACTTCCTCTCTGTGCATCTAGCTTACATGTTTCACGCAAAATTTCAGTACCTTCAGTGGAAGTGTTTGGCGCTGGCTGTAGCTGCCTCGTGATGCACCAAGCCAAGTAAATATTCTATTTACTGTGATCCATGATCGCTTACTCTCTTTCTACACGTCTGGATGTAAGCTTCCCTTTAAACACATGCAGGAATGGTGACGGTAGCCAACGGTGGCATATGGACCCTAACTGCATGTACACCTGTTTCCATTTCGTTGTTAGCAATAGAGAAATGTGGAGATAATGTGTGCTTAGCTATAGACAAACGTGTCAAGGAGCGCTGACAAAATACCCAGACAACCTACAATCCCAGGATTCCAGGAAGTAGGTCACATGCCATTTAGTTTGACATTCGGTACACATGTGTAGTCACAAGTCTCTACCATTTCGCAATGGTAGGCCACACTTGACACATGCGTCAAGATTTTTTTTACCAAACACATTATATTAAAGAGAAAAAATTACATTTCAACAGTACACCTTAACTCTTTATACCTTGTTTTTTAACAAGTATTTTACATAATGATACAAGAAAATAATCATTTTTCCCAGCTTGCTTGCAATCATTTGGAAAATCCATTGGGGTTTCAGCAAAGTATATGAGCTGATGCCTGCACGCTTATGGGGGTGCTTCACAATGAGCAAGTCAAGATATGTGCAAATGATTCCGCAAAATAAAAAGATACATGCAAATGAGTGTGTCGCCGCAGGTGGTCTGGGATGGAACTCTAACTGCCCACTCGGGTCTGGGCGGTGCAGGTCGGTCGATTCTGCAGGGGGCTTGCGCTCAAGCAGACGTGCAAAGAGTCGTGGTGGTTCGGCAAGCGCAGTGGTCTGGCATGTGGAGGTCCAAGGCGATGTGTGTGCAATGATTTTGGCAGTTTCGACAATGGCTTCATGGGTCAGAGCAGAGAGGTGCTGAGTGTGGTGGATCTGGTGTCTTCAGTCTTCAGCATCCATATACTTGCCTGCGTCGACGCGTCTCATGCAAGACTGAGGCCAGGAACCGCGGCAATCTTGGAGCAACTTCAACACGCCGACGTAAACTGTCTGCGAGTGTCCGTTTGGGTAGAACAGATGAAAACACCGGCCGAGCGCACCGACGCAAACGGATGAGTTCCTGCTTTTTGTCCACGCACAACCCATTTCAAGCGCAAACTTGGGCCGGGTTTGCGTTGGAGCAGATGCGCGCGATGTCCACCCTTGTCCTCCCATGGCCCACCAGTCGGTGGCACATCCACCCCCATTTCCCTCCCATTCCCAAAACCTCCCCGCCCACTGGCTCGCCATGGACGACGCGCCAAATCCCGCCGCCGCCGCTGGCCTCGCCTCTACCGTCGACAAGCCCCGCTTCGTCCGCTATATATAGTTGCCGCTCTTTATCAGTACTATTCACACTCACTTAGTAGCTTCAGTGGGAGTTATGGGAGATGGCCGTGGAATTAATTCAAGGGGAAGTGTTTTCATGAGTATTGTTAAGGTTGAAGATGGTCTTTTAGGCATTCGCATCGTCATTAAGAAATCAGATGGTCTTTCCAAACGACCAGTGCTCAGAACATACTCTCTTTGGAGCAAACTGGAGGCCTTTGGATGCGATGATTGACTAGCAGACCAAACATATATATGCACAACACATATGATCAATGCACTGGCCCATGATTGGCCCGTTTAAAGATTGATCCATCCATGCATGTTCAAGTACGTATCCATCACCCGACACTAGACCGATTAGAGGAAAAGCATAGACGACAAGAGACTATATTTTTTATTCCTAGTAACAAATATTATCACACCTCACTGAGTATTACTCGGGTTATAAACATACTAACAATCAATGGATTTATGATTCATTTTGGAAGATAATACGCAGGAAACGTACTAAACAGGAGAGGGGCTACATGAAACCTGTAGGCTTTGAGCTTGTGCGTGAAATGGAAAGACGAGCAGCGCCAGAGCTGGTCTGTGACGTGTAGCAGCCTTTGACTTGTGCGTATGCAACAAGGGATATGCTGCAAGATCCTTTGTGCCACATCTCCCCAAAAATACACATGAAAGGATGACATGGATAACTTCTTGGGTTTGGAGAACAAGACAGATAGCACAGTGGATTAATTACAGGGCATGCGGTGTAAAAGATACTAGTGATAATTACCTTGATAAAATGACTTCCATGGTATTCTGGGTGGAAAAAAACAAAATCGATACTATATAAATGTTACTATTCACACTTTTTGTACTTGTTATTTTGTGTTTTTGGCCCTAAAGTCGATGAAAGTTATTCCTTCCGTGAAACTTTTTATACGAGTATAACATTAGATTAAGTTTATTTTCAAAATGTTTCTAGAATTTTTGACTTTTTTAGAATTTGTATTTTTCCAAACCAGGTACATTGGGGGAAGACTTGTATAGAATCTGCCCTTAAGTGAGATCAATGAGATCAATCTTTTTGAAGATACAAAACATGTTCAAAAATTATGAAAACAATTGGAGACACTCATCCATCTTTGGTGGACAAGCTCAAAAAGTTTGAGCTCCTAATTCGAACTGCACTTAGACGACCAAAAAGAGAAAATCAGATCTGAATAGTGTCAAAAACTGTTCACCGAGGGTTGACGCTATTCATAGTCTAATTTGTCTTTTTCAAATCTCTAACCGTAGTTCGAGTTTTGAGCTGATTTTTTTGGAGTTGTAGACATAACCCGCAGGTATGTTGTAAATTATTTTCAGAAATTTTGGGATTGTCTAAATATGAAATTTTTAGGTTGATCCTACGATCTCACCTAAAGTGCCGATCCTATACTAGTCTCAGACCTATCATCAAATAGTCATGCTCATCTAAGGAACCGGGCTGCATGGAGAAAAGGGTTGGCTCAGATGTCTGCCGCCCCGAGCCAATGCTGGAGGGGAGATCTAATCTCCCCTATGTCCGATCCGTGCCACAACACGCGGACGTCGTCCCCTGCCGGCTGCCTAGAGCCAAACAAGACACGAGATGCTGACGGATTGCAGGGGAACCGCCTCGGCATCAACATAGTTGTCATCCCGGAGAGCAGAGGAACGTCGCCGCCACCAAACACCTTGCCACAAGACCAAAACCCCACCCTTCCCTTGAACGATGCCTCCAAAGAGGACCGAGACACCATGGTGCCACCGTCATTCGCCCAACAAGGCCAAGGCTTTCATGTAGGGTCATGAGAGAGGAGGAGGGGTGGACGAGGAAGCCCAACAGGCGCTCGGGAGGGAGATCGGCACCGGAGTGCCGCCATCGTCGGGGTTGATGCGAGGTCGATTAGGGGTTTCCCCTATTCTAGGGCGCCCACCACCCCACCCTCATGTCCTAGATCTGGCGGCTCAGAAGAGTAGTGAATAGATCAGCGAGGGAAGACCATGGCGATGGAGAGGACACTGGGAAGCAGAGCAACCGAGGCCGACGAAGCATCCTGCAGTGGCGACAAGCCTCCGCCGCCCCACCACCACCCACACGGCTAGTAGGGACGGCCAACACCCGCAGCTCCATCTGCCAGACAAGATCGATGTCGTCCTCCCCAATTAGGGCCGACGCCCTGGCATCTGAAGCCTCCTGCGACGTAGAGCAGCGGAGCCTCGCCGCCAGCTTCACCAGCAGACATGCAGCAGTGCCAGTGGGCGCCTCGGGTGGCGGTTGGGAAGGGGAGGGGGTGCCCGCAGGGCTAGGATCCAGTTGCTCTCGTGTCGCCCGTGAGGGGTGACACGAGAGCCAGTCCCCCCTAACTTGCTCTCTAGAATATTGAAGGTGCCCAGTCCAATAAAAAGAGTGCACACATCCAATTCTGAAAGCTTTGCACAACGAAAAAAGGTTCTCGTGTCATTGTAACCATACGAGGATACTAGACCATTGTGAGAGGTATAATTTGCATGCTTCACTTACAATTGTGTGTTAAAAATTGTTTTATTCTTCTTATGCCAACTCTCTAAATATATGTTTTGTGCGAGCTTAACCACGACAAGTGTTAGCACCAATATTAAATCCTAATATGTCTCTCTAGACACACACGCGCGCGCACACACACACACACACACACAGAGGGAGAGTTGGGAGTTCAAGGTATAAAAGGTTCCTACCCCAATAAAAATAGTGCACACATATGGTAGTGGAAGGTTTAGACAATGAAAAATCAAGCTTCTCGTGTCAATATATAACTTTCATGTTTACTTACACTTGTTAGTTCATAATTGTTGTTTCCTCTTATACCAACTCTATCAACTTATATTTTAAGTGGCCTTAACCACATCAAATGTCGGTGCCTAGATTAAATCCTAGTCCGTCTATCTCCACACACACACACATACACGAACACACACACACACACAGAGAGAGAGAGATAGTAAAGTGGAAAGAGAGAAAGGTCAGGAGTTCATGGTATAAAAGGTACCCACTACACTAAAAAGAGTTCACATACATGTTGTGCAAGGTTTGGGCAATGTCAAATAAAGGTTCTCGTGTCATTAAAAGATACGAGAATATTAGATAATTGTGACGGGTATAACTTGCATGTTTCACTTACACTCATAATTGTTGTTTCCTCTTATGACAACTCAATCAACTTATATTTTGAGAGGCCTTAAGCACATCGAGCGTTGGCGCCTAAATTAACTCCTAATCAGTCAAGTGACCAACACACACACACACACAGCACGCACCCACCACACAAAGGGATGAGAGAAAGACAGATGGGAGTTCAAGGTATAAAAGGTGCCCGCTCCAATAAAAAGTGTGCACACATAGGGTTCCGAAAGGTTTAGGTAATGGAAAATTAAGGTTCTCGTGTCATTGTATATCTTTCATGTTACTTACACTAATTAGTTCATAATTGTTGTTTTCTCTTATACCAACCCTATCAACTTATATTTCAAGTGGCCTTAACCACATCAAGTGTCGGCGCCTAGATTAAATCCTAGTCCGTCTATCTATAGACACACACACACACACAGAGAGAGAGAGGTCAGGAGTTCATGGTATAAAAGGTACCCACTCCAATAAAAAGAATGCACATACATGTTGTGCAAGGTTTGGGCAATGTCAAATAAAGGTTCTCATGTCATTAAAAGATACGAGAATATTAGATCATTGTGAGGGGGATAACTTGCATGTTTCACTTACACTCATAATTGTTCCTTTTATGTCAACTCTATCAACTTATATTTTGAGTAGCCTTAACCACATCGAGTGTTGGCGCATAAAATTCCTAATCAGTCAAGAGACCAACACACACACACACATACACATACACATACACACACACACACACAGAGAGAGAGACGCACAACACAAAGGGATGAGAGAAAGAGATATGGGAGTTCAAGGTATAAAAGGTGCCCGCTCCAATAAAAAAGTGTGCACACATAGGGTTGCGCAAGGTTTGGACAATGGAAAATCAAGGTTCTCGTATCATTATATAAATTTTATGTTTCACTTAGACTTGTCAGTTCATATTGTTGTTTCCTCTTATGCCAACTCTATCATCTTATATTTCAAGTGTCCTTAACCACGTCAAGTCTTGGCGCCTATATTAAATATCTAGACCGTCAAGCACACACACTGGTGGAGAGAGAGAGAGATGGGATACTGACCATGGAGATAGACAGAGAGAGCGAGCGAGCGAGCGAGAGAGAGAGAGAGAGATGTGATACTGACCGTGGAGATAGACGGAGAGAGAGAGAGAGAGAGAGAGAGAGAGAGAAAGGGAGGGAGAGAGAGAGAGGGAGGAGAGAGAGAGACGGGATACTGGCCTTGGAAACAGAGAAAGGTCGGGAGTTCATGGACAAAAGGTGCCCACATCAATAAAAAAAGTGCTCATACATGTGCACGGTTTAGGCAATGGCAATTCATATCAGTTAAGAGACCAACACAGAAGCACGTACACGCGCGCACGCATGCACGCACAACACAAAGGGATGAGAGAAAGAAAGATGGGAGTTCAAGATATAATAGGTGCCCGCTCCAATAAAAAGTGTGCACACATAGGGTTGCGCAATGGAAAATCAAGGTTCTTGTGTCATTATATAACTTTAATGTTTCACTTACACTTGTTAGTTCATATTATTGTTCCTCTTATGCCAACTCTATCATCTTATATTTCAAGTGTCCTTAACTACATCAAGTCTTGGTGTCGATATTAAATCTCTAGACTGTCAAGCACAGACACAGGGAGAGAGAGAGAGGGAGAGAGAGGGAGGGGAGGGAGGAGGGAGAGAGATGGGATACTGACCGTGGAAACAGAGAAAGGTCGGGAGTTCATGGACAAAAGGTGTCCACTTCAATAAAAAAGAGTGCACATACATGTTGTGCGCACGCGCACACACCACACAAAGGGATGTGAGGAAGAGAGATGGGAGTTCAAGATATAATAGGATCCCGCTCCAATAAAAGCGTGCACACATAGGGTTGCGTAAGGTTTGGGCAATGGAAGATCAAGGTTCTCGCGTCATTATATAATTTTCATGTTTCACTTACACTTGTTAGTTCATATTATTGTTTCCTCTTATGCCAACTCTACCATCTTATATTTCAAGTGTTCTTAACCACATCAAGTCTTGGCGCCTATATTAAATCTCTAGACCGTCAAGCACACACACAGGTGGAGAGAGGGAGGGGGGAAGAGAGAGGGAGAGAGAGGGAGAGAGATGGGGGAGGAAGAGAGAAAGATGGGATACTGGCCGTGGAAAGAGAGAAAGGTCGAGAGATCATGGATGAAAGGTGCCCACTTTACTAAAAAGAGTGCACATACACGTTGTGTAAAGTTTAGGCAATGGCAAAAAAAAGGTTCTCATGTCATTATAAAGATATGAGAATACTATCACTGTGAGGGGTATAACTTGCATGTTTCACTTACACTCATAATTGTTATTTCCTCTTATGCCAACTCTATCAACTTATATTTCAAGCGACGTTAACCACATAAAGTGTTGGTGCCTATATTAAATCCTAATCAGTCTAGAGACCACACACAAACAGCTGAGAAAAGGAGTGGTGGGAGTTCAAGGTATAAAAGATGTCCGCTACAATAAAAAGTGCAGGTAGACGGTTCGACTTGCTACTACCCTCGGTCCCAGGACACTAAGGCCAACTCCAGCGCGCGACCCCATCCTGTCCGGGTGCGTCCGTTTGGGGTAAAACGAACGAACCAGACGGCCCAGCGCGCGGGCTCAAACACACTTTTGTCCATTTTCTGTCCACTTTTGACCCATCCCCGGCCCAAGTTTGCGCCGCATTTGGGGTGAAACGGACAACATGCGGACAGGCGGGCCGTGTGCGCGTGTCCTCCCCTGGTCCGCCCATCGGTGGCACATGGACGCCTTTTTCTATCCGCCCCCTCCCTCCCTCCGACCGCACCCCCTCCACTCTTCTCTACTCTTCTCCACTCTTCCCCTCGCTGCCGCCGCCACCGCCGCTGCTCGGCGGCCGGATTTGGGGCTGATCCGATCGGTCTTGAGCTCGCCCAGCTGTGGGAGGCCGCGCCGCGCCATGGACTGGCCGGGCACCAGGCCAGAAGGCCCTGGCAAGGCTGCAAGACCGCATGCTGGTAGTGGCTCCTCCTCTAGCCGCTCGTATCTACTCCGTCGGTGGTCTGCCGCCAGATACACGAATGGCGGTCGGCCGGGTTCGGTGCTAGCCCAAAAGCTCGTCGGCACACCGTTGCCACTCATTAAGTGCGACCCCTGCCCAAAGAAGGTCGTGTGCCACGTGTCTACAACGTCAGAACATCCCGGATGGGTGTTTATCAAGTGCTTAAACGATGGGTATGTGTTCTTTTTAGCTTCGGTTGTGCTCTTGGATTTGACTAGTTGTGCTAACTTAAAATTTTATTGTGTAGCATTGATGCAAGTTTTGGTATTGGGAAGAAAAGTACGTCGATATATTGATAGAGCGCAATTTAGTAGATGTTCGTGCATTTTTAGCTAGTATAGAGGCTAGAGATGAGACTAGTGCACTTGTTGCTAGAATAGAGGCTAGACATGATACTAGATGCGAGGAAGCAACCTTTATTTTTTTAGACTCGAAGAAGAAAGAAGCACGCAAGATCGAGCCTCCTCCGTAGATCAACAATAAATGCAACGAGAAGGCACTAATCCAACTTACAGGAGCAGTTATGGAAGTTGGATATCTTCTTAAATGTATTCTTGTGGTTCTTGTTTTCTTTGGTCTTACTTTTCTAATCAAAATTTGATGATGTATTCACATGTACCAAAAATGAATGATGAAAAAAGTTAAAGGCTTGCAAAGAAAAATGTACGCGGACAGAATGTGGCCGGGATGCGTCCGCGCGTTGAGCGCACGGAAACCGCATCCCAGAAACTGACTGAACACGACCTTATTATCCTATCTAAACGGACAAAATCCGGACAAAACGGACGTCCGTTTGGGTTGTGCGATGGAGTTGGCCTAAGGTCGGTGTAGTTGGACGTGTAGCGGCCATGGATGTGCATCCCCAAGACTTGTGCATGCAAACGTACTACTCTACTTGTGCATGCACGTACCAGAGTTGCTGCAAATTTAGCACGCCGCACATGGCTGAGACTTCGCGTCCGTGCGTGGGTTTCCGCGATGTATCCATCGCGCGGCCGCAAGTGTAGGCTAGTGCGTGGTGAACTCAGCTCCATGCAGCTGGACGGATCGAATTGCCGCCGCTGTAGCCGGTCCCTTCGTGATCCTCCGGGATCGCTGAGTAGACCACGATTTGGTCACGCGCTATCGCTTCGGGGCCGCGCCAGCTGGGCGCTAGAGAGGGAGGGGTGCCGCGCTGTTTTCTTCACCACGCTGGTGGCCACACCATGCATTCATCCCCTGCAATAGACCCTGCATTCATCGTGTTAGAGTTAATTTACAGTCATTTAGTAACTGGTCAAGCAGCTTGTGATCGATCCATGAGAACATCATGGAAGCCAAGAAAAGCGAAGGCACGCCAAGACAAGCAGTCTGAACAACGTCCGGGTTTTGATGGAATGCAGGGCGTCTACCAAGGGCCACGCGCTATCTGCTCGAGTCAATGGCCCTTCTCGTGACAGGACGATGCACCAGTTAGAATGCATGTTTCCTTATTCAGCTAACTTGCTTGCCTGGCTTCGGAGAGGATGATACAGAATTGACTATCAGCTCTCCCTAGTCAAAGACTCACATGTAAATGCATGCACTGGTGGTTCTGATGCTGCCCTGGCTCACCTCACCAATTTGACGCACACTTGCGCATGCTATAGGGTTCACGTGTCCACCTAGACTACAATACACGCCATTCCCGCTTTTGCATGTCACGTGCCAAGTAAGAGTGGTTAGACTTGGCAAATCCAGCCCTGTAAATGCCCGCGGGCGCGTCCGTGGACAGCGCCTGCCGGGCCCCTTATATGTTGCGCCGCACATCCATCGAATTCAACAGTTTGAAACAAACCCTACCCCTGCTCCCATGCGGCACCTCCACGCCGCACCGGAGTACCCCCGCCGGCCGTCTCCCGTTCACTCCAGCGCATCCCCTCTCCCCGTCGCCGCCGCCGGAGGCGTCATAGGCAAAGCATGTGTGCCGCAGCGACGGCATTTCTCCTCGGCTAACGATTCGGTCAGGACGACGGCGGTCCCGATGGCCGAATCTACGGCAGTGGTGCGGGGCGGCGGCGTTCGGCGACGGGTCCAGCAGCGGCGGCATGGACACCCGATCTGGGTCCAGATGGCTTCGGGCGGGCCGCACTTGCTGATGTTGTGTACCGTCCCGTCAACGGCATGCTGCTCCTGGGATCGACCCGCATCACGAGGACGTCGGGTGCTCCGGCCCTGGACGTGGCGGTGGTGGCCGCCTCCTTCGCTGGAGATGGTCAACCTGAGGCTAGGTGGTCGGATCTCCAGATCCATCATCTAGTCCGGCTGCGAGTTGGGGAGACAGAGTTGCCGGTGAAAATCGAGCTGATGGCGGGCGATGATGGCATTTTGCATCGTTACCTTGATGAAGGCATCGTCGTGTAACTTCTGTCGACCCACTCGTGTTGCTTCGGGGGAAACCCTCAGATCTGGTCATCCAGATCGGATGATGGTGGTACTGCGGTGTCGTTACTCTCTTGGGAGCATCATTTGTGGAGCAGCGCTAAAAGACAGAGGCATGAGATGGAGCGGCTAAGTCTTGCACGGAGTTTAGGTGGAGATATCAAGTCATGCCTGACCGACAGGTGCTACGCTGTGTCATGCCTGGTCGGCAGGTGCTACGCACGACATATCTTCCAGAGTCTTCGCATCTGGATGAATGTGTGCAGGGCGGTGGCCCCGTTGGGCGCCGTGGTGGCGTCGACGGGTGTCTGGAATGGCAAGGATGATGCGAATCTCTATTCTGAAGATGGGTCAGCGGTCCGAGGATGATGGCGGCTTCTGGCTTCTATAACGTGTGCATGTGGTGCGCGCTTTAGGTCTGATGCACCGGCTGTTGGCCCTGATATGTTATGTGGATGGATCGGTGACGACGCCGGGTTTTTAGGTGTGAGTGGTGGCTTCGCGTGGTTTAATGTATTTTCTTGTCAGACCTTTGTGAAATAAGTAATAGAGATGGTTGTATGCATCGATTGATGCAGAGGCCGGGGGTTTAACCTCCTTTTCAAAAAAAAACAGTTCAAAACAAAGCAAAGCAAACCAGAGTTCAACAAAACAAACATGTCAAAATGAAATCAATGTCCGAGCGTGACGGATGGCTCGCTTATCGGATCACTGGTCGGATGCCATCTATGCCGCCTGCTCCGAGCCCATGCTTGCGTCCTGCTCCACCTGCATTCTGGCCGCATGATCCGCTACCGTTGCCGCCTTTGCCACCTCGTACTCCCTACAGTCATTGATCTCCTTCTTCTTATTCTCAAGCCACTTCTTTGCATGCTCATCCAAGAGAGTTTCGTCTGCCAACATGATCTTCGCATCCTCCGCGTCCCGTGTGAGTTGCAACCTCTCCTTCTCAAGCTCAATCTCTCCAAATGTCTTGGCCTTCTTGAGTTCCCATTTGATCGCCGCCTCTTGCTTCTTCAACTCGATCTTCTCCCTCTTAATTTCCAGCTTCTTCTCCCCCTTGCGAACTCTTTCCTACTATGATTGACACCTCCGTGGTGGTCGTCACGCGGCGCCTTTCTGATAATCGGCATGACTACAACGACCACGTCCACCCCTCCACCGTACAATTTGCCCCCAACTGTCGCCGAGTCGTACCTCGCCGCGCCCTTGCTGTCCGAGGGTGCCCACCGCCTTCCTTCAGCTCTAACACCTCCACCTCGCTCTCTTTCCTAGCGACCACCACCCGCCCGCTCACTTCCCTGGTCGCCATGTACCTATCTCCATCCTCATGCTCCCCGCTTGAGCCAACCCATTGGTCGCCGCATTGTACACGACCCATGCTGTTCACCGCCTTGTCGCCGCCATCCTCCACGCCCCCAATGATGTAGATCTTGCTGCGGGCCAGGAGATCCACCATCACGAATGAGTCGGCCACTGGAGCCGGCAGAAGACGGGATCGAAGGTGAAGGCGAACAAAAACGACAATGAGAACAACACCGTCGCTGGCACCGGCAGAGTTGATCTCTTGACACGAGTTGCTCGATCAGGGTAATGCCTCGAGGGGCATAACATCCATGGAATAAAAGGTATCTGGTCCAATAAAAAAATGCACGCATGCGGTTGTGCAAGATTTGGTCAATGAAAAATGAAGGTTATATGTCATTATAATCATACGAAGATACTGGACCAGGGAAAGGGGTATAAGTTTCATGTTCAACTCACATCTGTTCGTTGATAGTTGTTGGTTTTGGTGCTTAGATTAAATAATAACACGCTCTATCCCTGTACCAACACACGCAGACTGACACGCAGTGTAGGTGCTGTCCTTATGGCCACCGTGAGCGCAACTGATACGCAGCATGAGCGCAAGTAAAAGTCTTATTTCTCGGTGCGAGCAGTGGCCGCACATGCTCCAACTTTCCAGTTTGCAGAAACCAGGCAGCCTCTGTCTAGTAGCAACGACAGCACAGCGTATGGGCTGCAAACCAAGCTCAGCCTTAAGAATGCTGGGCATGAGCATGCCATAGTGCATGTGAGTAGAGAGAAGAACAGAGTAGGCCATGTTTTCACAGGTCAACGCGGAAAAGCTAGAAAGTGTGGAGACTTGCATACCGCACGCAAAAGACGCAGGACCAGGCTCGAAAATTCAAATCGGTGCCCAGGCTCCACTTCGTACAGCACATGTGCTACTGGGCACTTAGTTTCCTACTATTCAACATCCAACAGGGAGAATGTGTGATAGTCAAATAGTTTTTTTTTATAGGTTTATAATCAAATAGTTGCATTTATATATTCAGCTGTGATTTCGATAGCACAAAATCAAGGGGTGTTCTGTTTTGCTCAAAATGTTAAGTTAGTTTTGGTTTTTATCAGAACTGCAAGAAATCCCTTGCATATTTAGCTAGATTTCTAAACAAACCATTAGTAAAGAAAATAATAAAATATTAAAAGACCTTAAAGAGAGCCAGCGTGTAAGAACAAACGGTGCGCATGTGTTATAACCTAAATCAATTTTCGCAGCCACAAACACACACGGGTATCAAGTTACTTTAGTACCAGCAGCCAAGAGGCGCGCGCGCACACACACTGACACACATCATGCATTTCTTCAGTATACTAGTACTAATACGCGCGTGTATAACCTCATACAGAAATTCTTGTCCATTGTACTTCACAGCAGTCAAAATAACCAAGGATAGAACTGATAAAGCTTCCGTCAATTAAAAATGGTAGATCACACTTTCTCCCATTCTCGAATCATCGATCTCTCTGCGAAATTCTACGTAGCACCACGGTTCTTTTCATCTTATTCATTGGTATTGAGAAGAGTATCACTGACGAAGATCATAAAGTGAATCATAAGAAATGAAACAACACTCCCTGGTCCCATTGTAGTATTCGCTATTGGCAGCTACAAATGAAGAAACAATTGGTAGAACGGCTAACACCACGAAGAAAGACAATGCACAGATACAACATCGAGCATGTTTATCTTGTCCTTCAAATAACTGATAGGTAACAATCTCAATTCCATATATGAAATCTCTCTTTCAAACAGTAGACATTTCAACCATTTTTGCTTGTGCTACTGCTCTTTTTCAGGGTAAAGAGGAACTTGTAACAAAGCACCCGGTGTTACCTGCATGAATACAACACCAAAGCATTGCCCATTAGGCTCAGCAGTACACTTCATTTATTCCTATTCTAAAGTTATTTTTATTGTGAAGAATCGGCTCATGCAAGTAGTTTGGTCATTCATAAACAGAGAAGCATGTTGTTGGATCAACAATCCAACTACCTATATGCGTGTGGACATATAGTTAAGCCAGAGCCAAAGCAAGCTATAAATTTATTCATGTGAGCATCCATCAAATCATCACACTAGATATGTTCAGAATTCTGAAATTCATGCACTGCACATGGTAATCCATGAGTAGATTGGATCGTGCCAAACCACTCCTACCAACTGAAGCATCATGTTCACCGATTTTTTTTGCAAGAATGGATTGGTTTTGGATTCTAAAAATAAAACAAACAATGCAATCTAGTTGTTCCTGAAAAAATCAAACACCCCAATCAAGTTGCTCGGACGCATACAGAAGATGTGCTCACAGGGTCGGATGGTGCTGGACTCGGGGCCATCCAGGAGGAAGAGGCTCCCCACACCTTGCTTCTTCATCCGTCGTTGTCGAGGACGGGGATGAGGCATCAGCAGGAGCGAACCCACTGCCGAGTCCAACAGAGGCATGTGGAAGCGACCACCCCCGCGCTAGACCACGGGGAAGCAAGGCGCAGCTCGGCATAGCGTGTAGGTGCTGCATGTCCGACTTGAATCCTGATCTTCCCGGCTGCCACCTCACAGCTCTCGATGGAGTTGGCAGGCGAGGACCACGTTGGCAAGGCGTGGAGACCACGACCGGGGGAAGATTCAGAGGCCTACACGCTACCCCGCGGATCTATCCCCGGCGTGCCACCTCTGTGATCCGCGGCCAACACCACCACTCGTCCACACCAGACCCTCGCAACCCCTCGCCACCACCACGGACCAGCGATCCAAGCCCGCACCATGGACGCCGGTGAGCCATTCTCCTCGGACCTGGCTCAGCGGCCAGTGCTGCCACCGGGAGCTCGCCTTACGGCCTTAGTGCTCCACCAGCGGGAACTTGCCGCACCCCGCACGAGGCACGAGGGACTGGAGGTTGATGACGATATCGACCGTGCCCCGTCGACCCGGATCTCGCTGGTATTTGTGCAGCAGATGGAGTCATGAGGGAGCCCTTTGGGGAGCACGGCGACGCGGGTGGGAGAGGATTGGAGCGGGCTGCTCGCCGGGGAAGGGAAGGGAAGGGCAGAAGGCTGGGGTGGTGGGATCTGGATCGAAATGGAGAGCGACTAGTGATGGAAAACGACTAGCCAGGGGGGAGAGACGGGGCGGAAATAACCAAAGCCCACAACCTGAGCATAGCACAAAGCCGGAGAAAAAAAAATAAAAACTACAAAAAAGAAAGCACGAACCGTTCCTGGGGTAGGTACTTCATCAGTAGCTCGGAACCGTTCATGGGCCAAGAACCTTAGTCACGTGGGCCGAGGTCTGCGCCGCGCCAGAAATACCAGCCTACCACTGAGCCTACTAGCCTAACAGGGGGGACTGTGGCCCACTTTGCTCTATACGAGGAAATAAAAGTGAAGCACCTAAAATGCAAGAAATATAAAGAGGGAAAGAAGGTGGACCATATCCCAATGCAAACATGTGGTATATATATAGTGCACAGATAAGCTACCTTCAAATGGTACAAGCGCTTGGCCAAACACCAGACTAACAATCTGATCTTCAGTTATCTGAAGCCACTAAACAAGGTTTTATTTATTGTCAAACACTGAACTAAACCATTCTCTACACTACACTGCCTTCTTAGTCGACGGGCCATCTTCTCTCATTAGACACACATCACCGTAAGATCTAAAATGAAACAAGGGAAATACACCAACTAAATCCAACAGAGTTAACAAAAGATATGAGACGTAGAGGCCCAAGCCCATAGACTTCCAATTCAACGCATGAACCCAAAGACTACTGCCTCCATCCGTGCTCAATTAGTCTCACATCGCTAATCTCCAAGCGTAGACACCATCTCAAATAAGGCCCTGTTTGGTTTATAAATCCTAGGACTTTTTCTAGTCCCAACTAAAAAGTTTCTTCCTGTTTGTTTTCAGAGACTAAAAAGTCCCTAGTCCCTTCATAGAGGTTATTAAATGACATGTAAAAGACCATGTTACCCCTAGTATACAGAAAAATAACAACCAAACAACACCATGGGGCGGCGGGGCAATCGGTGCAGGGAGGGGCATTGTTGAAAAAGTTCCAAAAAAGACCCTCCTTGAGAGTCTTCTTCATTTAATCACAAAAAGCAACTTTTAGTCCCTAGTAGTCCCTCATGTTTGGTTAAAAAGTCTCTAAGAGAGACTTTTTCTAGTCCCTACATCAAAAAGTCCCTGGAAACAAACACCCCTTAACTATCCCTCCCATTCCCTAACAGCCGGCCTGGTCGTGCGCGCCTTTCACTCCTACTACGGAGAGAACGTATCATGTGCTACGACTTAACTCGTGCAACCGCTGCTCTGGTGGAATCTGCGCCACTGGATGGAAAACGGATGGACGGGATGTTATCATCAGGTGGCCGCTGGTACAATTTACATAAGGGACCTTGTAAAACCAGCGTCTCCTTCCTCTGTTCTGTTAAGTTTATGTACCTGCTCGAGGTCCAGCTAGGTTTAATTTAAAAAATCAGGCGAATCTCTCTCTCTCTCTCCCTCTCCCTGTACCTCTTGCTCCTAACCATGTAGTGCATCCTGTGTTGAAGCATCAGCGCCGAAGAACAAAATCATAATGTCTCTCCCCGAATACGTTTGAAAGGTGGGGGGCTTTGGCCCTCGCTTGTACCATCTCCTGATCTTTGTTACTTCTCTGATCATCAATAAAAAGAAAAATGATTCAGGTGGGGGCCTTTGCCCCCCCCCCCCCGGTTTACAGTTTATGTGCGAGATTCAGCCATAATGGTAAAGTTTAACCACTAATTACTAATGTTATAGTGGAAAATAGGTTAGGGGATGTGCACCAGCTTTATATAGGGGGTTCAAACTGTGGACTGATTGACTCATTTTCTAGATGACTAGAAAGAGTGGACAGGAGTTATGTAAATCTGTAGTTGCTTCTTTTTCTTTCTTTTGCAAGGGATGCTTTAGATTATTGAGAATCAACGGGTCTGCGGCTATTCTGTGGAAAAGAATGATACTTCCATGGTCTGATTATTTCTATGGCAGAATTAAGAGATGCTCTTGTATGGCAGGGTTAATAATTACATATCAAGTGCCATATTGTCTGGAGAAGTTGCAGTAAGGCTTCAAGATGTACTTAAGTAGTTTCATCCAGGCTACAATTGTCTCGGGGAAGCTGTACTAATGTAGTGAGGCTAATTATCAAAGCAGGATATGTACTGTAAAAACTTCAGAAAATTTGATAGGATCATATATAAATTTCTGTTCACCACTGTCATAAACCCAGTCTGACTCAAACATTGTGCACATACATATGATGTAATATACTTATTTCATAAGGATGGCTTTGTCCTACACAACTATCTTCAATAGAAGGGCCACTGTGCTCTGTTTTGACGTTTTCCAACTCTTGTATCTGCCTTTTGTCTGTCCAAACATACATCGACCGCTTACTACAAGAGATGCTTTACACACTGAAACTTCGAAATTTCAATATATATTGGCGTACGAAATAGCTTAAGGCTTAATCACCATCCAGCTCCAAGCTTGCTGAAAGAGACAAGTGGATGCAACTACAACAGTAGCTTGTACAACAATTTATTTTCTCTAGAGATGAGCTTGCAGCTGAACATGCAGACAATACCTAAAAAAAAGGAACATCAACTATTTTCAGATGCATATCCAAGACGAAAGGTCAAAAAAATTAGGACATCTAGTTGGCTAAAGACCATTTGAACCATACTGCTTAAGATTTGCATGCCAGATCAGTATTGTTGATTTTAAAGTATTGTTAGAATGTAGATTGCAACAAGAACAAAAATTCGGGAATAAAATGGACATGCTTTCAGAAATTTCAGTTGGACATCAAAACTGCAATTTCATTTTGAGACGAACAAAGTGAACCAGAAGAGAGACATGACAAATCTTACTTTACATACATATTCCCAAGACATCTCTTACATAATAGTACGAATAGGAGATCATACACATGATTCTTTAAGCTGCAGAGGATGTGCGGCTCCTTGGCGATGGCTGCGCCTACGTTGACTGGACCTAAAGCACGGCGGCTCTACATAACATGCTCCCCGACGGCGCTGACGGTGGCTGCTTGGTGAGGCGTTTCAGAGGATAGGAGGGCCACTGGTGCTAGAACTAGGTAGGGTGGACTGGCGGATGGCGAGAGAGTGGCCGATGGAGCAAATTGCTAACCCTAGCTCACAGATCGCCTAGTACAGGTACATGAAGGAAACAGAGCAGAGGAAGGAGACGTTGGATTTCTGAGGGACTATTTGCGTAGTTAAATGGTTTTACAAGGTCCCTTATGTAAATTGTACCAGCGGCCACCTGATGATAACATCCCGTCCATCAGTTTTCCATGCAGTGGCGCAGATTCCACCGGAGCAGCCGTAGCACGAGTTGAGCGGTAGCACAGGATACGGAGGGCGAAAGAGTTGGTACTTGAAGCCCATGTCAAAGCTTCCCGCCGTTTGGTGGATTATGCGGCGAGTGAGCCGGGCTTTGGCCTTTCAGGTCCAGCCTTGAAAAAGGCTGGCGGGTGTGGTGGTATGGGGTATTATCTCCTGCCCAAACCCACGCTTATGTGGTCCGTGTCATTCCTCGGCCCAGAGCATTAGGGGATTTTCTTGGAAACTCGTGATGTTGCTCTCACCATCTCCATAGTGTGAGGCTAATGTATGCATTTCAATTAGGGTTGTATGATATGGTTAGGATTCTGACATATATGTCTTCATACCGTCGAAAATTTACGGTATATGCACTTAATTATGACCTCCCCTGCAGGGTCATCATGTGATCCGCTTAAAAAAAATTCCCATATGAATAAATCTAAAAAATATCTTATATGCAAATGACTATATTTTTCAGATTTCAAGTTTCGATAAAATCACAACTGGTCTTTGATATGTGCAAAATAAAAACATTGTCTTCAAACCTGGAATGCTATTCTAATTCCCTAGTTTTGTATATAAAAAACAGCTAACAACGAATCAACAATCTTTTCCAGCAAAATTTGTTGTTAAATTACTTACTCAAATATGTACATATCAGATCTTTTTTTGGATATTAAAAAAAATTCTCGAATACGCACGAGTGTGTGTATCTTATATTAAGAGAAGGAAAAGGGGAAGACACCCCAGCCACAATTATTTACAAAACGTTTTACAACACCGTCCACCCCATCTCATCCTAGCGGATTACCCCCCCTCACTCCGCCCGTCTACTCCTATGAAGTTGAGTCAAATGTCTTTGTGTAGAATGAAGAAAATATGCCCTAGAGGCAATAATAAAATTATTATTTATTTTCTTATATCATGATAAATGTTTATTATTCATGCTAGAATTGTATTAACCGGAAACTTGATACATGTGTGGATACATAGACAAAACATTGTGTCCCTAGTATGCCTCTACTTGACTAGCTCGTTTATTGAACATGGTTATGTTTTCTAGCCATAGACATGTGTTGTCATTTGATGAACGAGATCACATCATTAGGAGAATGATGTGATGGACAAGACCCATTTGTTAGCTTAGCATTGTGATCGTTACAGTTTTATTGCTATTGCTTTCTTCATGACTTATACATGTTCCTCAGACTACGAGATTGTGCAACTCCCGAATATCCGGAGGAACACTTTGTGTGCTACCAAACGTCACAACGTAACTGGGAGATTATAAAGGTGCTCTACAGGTGTCCCCGATGGTACTTATTGAGTTGGCATAGATCGATACTAGGATTTGTCACTCCGATTGTCGAAGAGGTATCTCTGGGCCGTCTCGGTAATGCACATCACTATAAGCCTTGCAAGCAATGTGACTAATGAGTTAGTTGCAGGATGATGCATTACGGAGCGAGTAAAGCGACTTGTCGGTAACGAGATTGAGCTAGGTATTGAGATACCGACGATCGAATCTCGGGTAAGTAACATACCGATGACAAAGGAAACAACGTATGTAGTTATGCGGTTTGACTGATAAAGATCTTCGTAGAATATGTAGGGACCAATATGAGCATCCAGGTTCCGCTATTGGTTATTGACCGGAGACGTGTCTCGGTCATGTCTACATAGTTCTCGAACCCGTAGGGTCCGCACGCTTAATGTTCGGTGATGATCGGTATTATGAGTTTATGAGTTTTGATGTACTGAAGATAGTTCAGAGTCCCGGATATGATCAGGGACATGACGAGGAGTCTCGAAATGGTCGAGACATAAAGATTGATATATTGGACGACTATATTCGGGCACCGGAAGTGTTCCGGGTGGTTTCAGAGAAAACCGGAGTGCCGGAGGGGTTACCGGAACCCCCCGGGGAAGTATTGGGCCTTAGTGGGCCTTAGGGAGAGAGAGGGCAACAGCCCAGGAGGTGCCCCCCCAAGGGGAGTCTGAATTGGACTACGGGAGGGGGGCGCGGCCCCTCTTTCCCTCTCCCTCTCCCTCTGTTTCCTTCCCCCTTCCCTCTTCCTAGTTGGACTAGGAAAGGGGAGTCCTACTCCTACTAGGAGGAGGACTCCCCCCTCCTTGGCGCGCCCCAAGGGCCGGCCGGCCTCCCCCCTTGCTCCTTTATATACGGGGGCAGGGGAGCACCCTAGGACACACAAGTTGATTGTTCCAAGCTGTGTGCAGTGCCCCCCTCCACCATATTCCACCTCGGTCATATCGTAGCGATGCTTAGGCGAAGCCCTGCGTCGGTAACTTCATCATCACCATCATCACGCCATCATGCTGACGAAGCTCTCCCTCGAAGCTCTACTGGATTGTGAGTTCGTGGGACGTCGCCGAGCTGAACGTGCATAGTCCACGGAGGTGCCGTACCTTCGGTGCTAGGATCGGTCGATCGTGAAGACGTATGACTACATCAACCGCGTTGTCATAACGCTTACGCTTACGGTCTATGAGGGTACGTAGACAACACTCTCCCCTCCTGTTGCTATACATCACCATGATCTTGCGTGTGCGTAGGAATTTTTTTGAAATTACTACGTTCCCCAACATAGAATACCCACTTGTCTCCATGTCCCACACTCTGAGGTGATCCTTCGTAGGATGTGCTGCACGTCCAGCCTCATGCCCTCGAACACAATTGCATTTCGGTGTTTCCACAACTCCCACATGACGAGCAGGTGAATGGCCCGCAAAGTCTTGGCGTGCCTCCCCTCGAATATGGACCTTGTGCACCATGTCACTAGATCATCTCTGCTTGATGGCGCCGTGCCTGTCATGCCAACGGCCTGACCCACCTTGGTCCAAACCTCCTTCGCGAATACGCGTTGTGTCATGAGGTGATTGATTGTTTCGTCAGTCTGATCGCAGAAGGGGCAGGTGTCTTGATGTGGTAGTCCGCGTCTTTCCAGTCTATCGGAGGTCCACACTCTATCCCTTAAAGCCAACCATGCGAAGAAACGACAGCGCAGGGGTGTCCTCGACGCCCATGTGTAGGTTGCTGATACGTCTCCAACATATCTATAATTTTTGATTGCTCCATGCTATATTATCTACCGTTTTGAATGTTTATGGGCTTTATTATACACTTTTATATCATTTTTGGGACTAACCTATTAACCCAGAGCCCAGTGCCAGTTTCTGTTTTTACCCTGTTTTAGGGTTTCGAAGAAAAGGAAAATCAAATAGAGTCCAATTGACCTGAAACTTCACGGAACTAATTTTTGGAAGGAAAGAAGCCCAGAAGACTTGGAGTGCATGTCGGGGGATCTGCGAGGAGGTCACGAGGCAGGGGGGCATGCCCACCCCCCTGGGCGCGCCCTCCACCCTCGTGAGCCCCTCATGGCCCCCCTGACGTACTTCTTCCGCCTATATATCTCCATATACCCTAAAAACATCCGAGAGCACAATAGATCGGGAGTTCCGCCACCAAAAGCCTCCGTAGCCACCGAAAGCCAATCTAGACCCGTTCCGGCACCCTGCCGGAGGGGGCAATCCCTCTCCGGTGGCCATCTTCATCATCCCGGTGCTCTCCATGACGAGGAGGGAGTAGTTCTCCCTCGGGGCTGAGGGTATGTACCAGTAGCTATGTGTTTGATCTCTCTCTCTCGTGTTCTTGATTTGGCACGATCTTGATGTATCGCGAGCTTTGCTATTATAGTTGGATCCTATGATGTTTCTTCCCCCCTCTATTCTCTTGTAATGAATTGAGTTTCCCCTTTGAAGTTATCTTATCGGATTGAGTCTTTAAAGATTTGAGAACACTTGATGTATGTCTTGCCGTGGATATCTGTGGTGACAATGGGATATCACGTGATTCACTTGATGTATGTTTTGGTGATCAACTTGCGGGTTCCGCCCATGAACCTATGCATAGGGGTTGGCACACGTTTTCGTCGTGATTCTTCGGTAGGAACTTTGGGGCACTCTTTGAGGTCCTTTGTGTTGGTTGAATAGATGAATCTGAGATTGTGTGATGCATATCGTATAATCATACCCACAGATACTTGAGGTGACATTGGAGTATCTAGGTGACATTAGGGTTTTGGTTGATTTGTGTCTTAAGGTGTTATTCTAGTACGAACTCTAGGGCTGTTTGTGACACTTATAGGAATAGCCCAACGGATTGATTGGAAAGAATAACTTTGAGGTGGTTTCATACCCTACCATAATCTCTTCGTTCATTCTTCACTATTAGTGACTTTGGAGTGACTCTTTGTTGCATGTTGAGGGATAGTTATGTGATCCAATTATGCTATTATTGTTGAGAGGACTTACACTAGTGAAAGTATGAACCCTAGGCCTTGTTTCCTAGCATTGCAATACCGTTTACGCTCACTTTTATCACTTGTTACCTTGCTGTTTTTATAATTTCAGATTACAAATACCTTTATCTACTATCCATATACCACTTTATCACCATCTCTTCGCCGAACTAGTGCGCCTATACAATTTACCATTGTATTGGGTGTGTTGGGGACACAAGAGACTCTTTGTTATTTGGTTGCAGGGTTGCTTGAGAGAGACCATCTTCATCCTACGCCTCCTATGGATTGATAAACCTTAGGTCATCCACTTGAGGGAAATTTGCTACTGTCCTACGAACCTCTGCACTTGGAGGCCCAACAACGTCTACAAGAAGAAGGTTGTGTAGTAGACATCAAGCTCTTTTCTGGCGCCGTTGCCGGGGAGGTTAGCGCTTGAAGGTATATCTTTAGATCTTGCAATCAAGTCTTTTAGTTTCTTGTTTTATCACTAGTTTAGTTTATAAAATAAAACTATAAAAAATGGAATTGATTTTGTGTCATACGCTTCACCTTTTTAATATCTTTCGTGAGTATGATGGAAAGGATAATTGTCCTCAAGTGCTAGAAGAAGAAATCTATAAAATGTTTGGCACTAAATATTTGAATGATGAGCATGATTGCAATGTTGTTAGTATGAATTCCTTGAATATCCATGATGCTAATGATATGAAAAGCCACAAGCTTGGGGAAGCTATGTTTGATGAAGATGATATTTTTTGTCCCCCAAGTTTTGATGAGCAAATTTATTATGATAAAAGCATGCCTCCTATCTCTGATGATTATTGTGATGACACGTATGCTTTAAAGAATAATGATAACCATGAAACTTGTCATCTTGATCTTGATTTTCAATCACATGATAGTTATTTTGTTGAGTTTGCTCCCACTATTATTAATGAGAAGAATTTTGCTTGTGTGGAGAGTAGTAAATTTTCTATGCTTGTATATCATGAAAAGAATGCTTTAGGTGCTGGTTATATTGTTGAATTCATTCATGATGATACTGAAAATTATTATGAGGGAGGAATATATGCTTGTAGGAATTGCAATAATATCAAGTTTCCTCTCTATGTGCTTAAAGTTTTGAAGTTATGCTTGTTTTACCTTCCTATGCAAGTTGATTATTGTTCCCATAAGTTGTTTGCTCAAAAAATACCTATGCATAGGAAGTGGGTTAGACTTAAATGTGCTAGTCATATTCTTCATGATGCTCTCTTTATGTTTCAATTCTTATCCTTTCTGTGAGCATCATTGAAATCATCATGCCTAGCTAGGGGCATTAAACGTAGCGCTTGTTGGGAGGCAACCCAATTTTATTTTAGTTCCTTGCTTCTTGCTCCTGTTTAGTAATAAATAATTAATCTAGCCTATTTTTAGAGGTGGTTTTATGCTTTTAATTAGTGTTTGTGCCAAGTAGAACCTTTGGGAAGACTTGGGGAGAGTCTTGTTGATCATGCTGTAAAAAACAGAAACTTTAGCGCTCACGAGAATTGCTGCCATTTTTATTTGGAGAGTGATATTTAGTTAATTCTTCTTGCAGATGATTAATAGATAAATTCCTCAGTTCCAGAAATTTATTTGAGAATTTTATGAGTTCCATAAGTATACGTTTGATTCAGATTACTACAGACTGTTCTGTTTTTGACAGATTCTGTTTTCATCGTGTTGTTTGCTTATTTTGATGAATCTATGAGTAGTATCGGAGGGTATGAACCATAGAGAAGTTGGAATACATTAGATATTACACCAATATAAATATAGAATGAGTTCATTACAGTACCTTGAAGTGGTGATTTATTTTCTTATACTAACGGAGCTTACGAGTTTTCTGTTAAGTTTTGTGTTGTGAAGTTTTCAAGTTTTGGATAAGGATTCGATGGACTATGGAATAAGGAGTGGCAAGAGCCTAAGCTTGGGGATGCCCAAGGCACCCCAAGGTAATATTCAAGGACAATCAAGAACCTAAGCTTGGTGGTTCCCCGGAAGGCATCCCCTCTTTCGTCTTCGTTCATCGGTAACTTTACTTGGAGCTTTCTTTTTATTCACCACATGATATGTGTTTTGCTTGGAGCGTCAATTTATTTTGTTAGGATTTGCTTGCTGTTATTTAGAACAATGTTTTGCATATTTTATTCCAATAAAAGTGGCATTCATAGTCTTTACTATGCCTATGTTACAAGTCTTCATGTTGCTGTTTGAAAACAGAAAGTTTACCGCTGTTACAATAATTCCCTAGAAAAGTCAGAATGTGATAAAATGTTGAAACCGTCTAGCAATAATGCCGCCCATACTAAAAGTGCGGTTCATACTTAACCGTCTAGCAATAATGCCGCCCATACTAAAAGTGTTATCACTGTATAAACCTTGGGGCAAAATAATAATATCGGGGATACTAAGGTTTCCATAGTTTCCGCATCCAATTAAGCAACGACTAGCAAATAATGCAAAGTAACATAAAATAGGAAAATGTATGCTAGTGATTCGTGCATCGGAAACCTTCCTAGTTTCCCCTATAGTGATAGTATTAATAAATCCCTCCACATCATCATGATGTGGTTCTTCTGTCTTGCCCCTAAAAGGGACTAAACAAATTCGACAAAAATCATAAAGTGACATCTCCTTATGCTCATCATATAAATGAAACTCCACCGTAGGTGGTGAGTTCCTAGAATGAAAATGAAAGTTTGGCACAAAGGTATTTATGAGTAAGAGATACTGATCGCATTGGTCGTGGAGGAAAGCGGTGAGGCCTGCATTATGAGCCAACTCATGAAAATCTTCATAAATCCCGGCTGCTCTCAAGAAATCCTCGGAGGGACATTCACACGCCCGAACCTCCGCGGTGCGCGGCAAATTATACTTAGGCTTCGGTACCTTTTCCTTCGAGCTTTGGCTTGATGAGCCCCTCAATAATCTCCTCATCATTTTCTGAAAAATTCTGAAATTTTTAGTAACTTCAAAATAAAGGTAAACCAAACTCAATAATATTGATAGCAACTACTCCTACAAGTGCCTAGAGCCTATATCATGCATCAAAACTACTTTTGACCATATAAATTTGACATGCAAGCTCAAGAACAGGGTCACCTAAGCAGCAAAAAATTTGCAATGAATAAAACACTAGAACAGAAACTAATTGGACCAATGGAGGAGTCGCATACCAAGGAACAATCTCCCCAAGCAGTTTTGTGAGAGGTGATTTGAGCAAGGAGATCGAAAATGGCAGCAAAATGAGCTTGGACTCAGGTTTGAGCTGGTTTTTCGTGTTTGGGGGAGGAAGATGAAGTGTGTGGCTGAAAGAATAAGTGGAGGAGGGCCTTCGTGGGCTCACGAGGCAGGGGGCGCGCCCTAGGGGGTGGGCGCGCCCTCCACCCATGTGGCAAGGTGGTTGGCCCCCCTGGTGTGTTCTTTGTTCCATAAATCCTCAAATATTCTATAAAAAATATATTTAATTTTCAGGGCATTTGGAGAACTTTTATTTTTAAGGTATTTTTATATTGCACGGATAATCAGATAACAGGCAGAAAATTATTTATTTTTACTTTATTTCAACTAAATAACAGAAAGTAAAAGTGGGGTACAGAAGGTTGTGCTTCTAGTTTCATCCATATCATGCTCGTCAAAAGGAATCCACTAACAAGGTTGATCAAGTCTTGTTAACAAACTCATTCCGATTAACATGAAACCGGAGAAGTTTTGAATAACACTAGGTTACCTCAACGGGGATATGCACATCCCCAATAATAAGTATATCATATTTCTTCCTGACAGTAGGAAGAGGAAATTCAAAACCTCCAAATATAATCGATGGAATTTTTCCGATAGAATTGATACTATGAACTTGAGGTTGTTTCCTCGGAAAGTGTACCGTATGCTCATTACCATTAACATGAAAAGTGACATTGCCTTTGTTGCAATCAATAACAGCCCCTGCAGTATTAAGAAAAGGTCTTCCAAGAATAATAGACATACTATCGTCCTCGGGAATATCAAGAATAACAAAGTCCGTTAAAATAGTAACGTTTGCAACCATAACAGGTACATTCTCACAAATACCGACAGGTATAGCAGTTGATTTATCAGCCATTTGCAAAGATATTTCAGTAGGTGTCAACTTATTCAAATCAAGTCTACGATATAAAGAGAGAGGCATTACACTAACACCGGCTCCAAGATCACATAAAGCGGTTTTAACATAGTTTCTTTTAATGGAGCACGGTATAGTAGGTACTCCTGGATCTCCAAGTTTCTTTGGTATTCCACCCTTAAAAGTATAATTAGCAAGCATGGTGGAAAATTCAGCTTCCGGTATATTTCTTTTATTTGTAATAATATCTTTCATGTACTTAGCATAAGGATTGGTTTTGAGTATATCAGTTAATCGCATACGTAAAAAGATAGGTCTAATCATTTCAGCAAAGCGCTCAAAATCCTCATCATCCTTTTTCTTGGATGGTTTGGGAGGAAAAGGCATGGGTTTCTGAACCCAAGGTTATCTTTCTTTATCGTGTTTCCTAGCAACAAAGTCTTTCTTATCATAACGTTAATTCTTTGATTGTGGGTTATCAAGATCAACATCAGGTTCATGTTCATTGCCAGATTGTGTTTCAGCATCAGACATAGATATATCATTTGGATTATCAGGTGGTTCAGCAATAGGTTCACTAGAACTTTGCACAGTTCTATCGTTTTTCTTCTTCTTCTTTTTAGAAGAACTAGGTGCATCAATATTATTTCTTTGAGAATCTTGCTCAATTCTCTTAGGGTGGCCTTCAGGATACAAAGGTTCCTGAGTCATTCTACCAGTTCTAGTAGCCACTTTAACAGCATAATTATTTTTCTTACTATTCATCTCATTGAGCAATTCCTTTTGAGCTTTAAGTACTTGTTCTACTTGAGTGGTAACCATAGAAGCATGTTTGCTAACAAGTTTAAGTTCACCTCTAATATTAGTCATATAATCACCCAAGTATTTAATCATATCAGCATCTTGTTTTAATTGTCTACCAAAATAAGCATTGAAGTCTTCTTGCTTAAACATAAAATTATCAAACTCATCCAAGCATTGACTAGCAATTCTAGCAGGAGGGATTTCAGCTTTATCATATCTATAGAGAGAATTTACCTTTACTACCTGTGTCGGGTTATCGGGGTCTGGAGGTTCTTCAATAAATAAAGGATTAAGATCATATGTTTCTTCAACAGGCGGTAAATTAAGACCATGTATTTCTTCAATAGGAGGTAAATTCTTAACATCTTCAACTTTAATACCTTTTTCTTTCATAGATTTCTTTGCCTCTTGCATATCTTCGGGACTGAGAAATAGAATACCTCTCTTCTTCGGAGTTGGTTTAGGAATAGGATCATTAATTGGAGCAGGAGCTGGCTCAGGAGCTGGCTCCAGAGGTGTCCAATTATTTTCATTTGTCAACATATTATTCAATAAGATTTCAGCTTCATCCGGTGTTCTTTCCCTGAAAAGAGAACCAGCACAACTTTCCAGGTAATCTCTGGAAGCATCGGTTAGTACATTATAAAAGATATAAAGTATTTCATTTTTCTTAAGAGGATGATCAGGCAAATCATTAAGTAACTTGAGAAGCCTCCTCCAAGCTTGTGGGAGACTCTCTTCTTTAATTTGCACAAAGTTGTATATTTCCTTTAAAGCAGCTTGTTTCTTATGAGCAGGGAAATATTTAGCAGATAAGTAATAAATCATATCCTGGGGACTACGGACACAACTAGGATCAAGAGAATTAAACCATGTCTTAGCATCACCCTTTAATGAGAAAGGAAATATTTTGAGGATATAAAAGTAGCGAGATCTCTCATCATTAGTGAACAGGGTAGCTATATCATTTAATTTAGTAAGATGTGCTACAACAGTTTCAGATTCATAGCCATGAAAAGGATCAGATTCAACCAAAGTAATTATATCGGGATCAACAGAGAATTCATAATCCTTATCAGCAACATAGATAGGTGAAGTAGCAAAAGCAGGGTCAGGTCTCATCCTAGCATTTAGAGATTGCTCATTCCATTTAGCTAATAACCTTTTGAGTTCATATGTATCTTTGCAAGCTAAAATAGCTAAAGAAGCATCTTGATCAAATAAATAACCCTTAGGAATAACAAGTGATTCTTCATCATCACTTTCATCTTCATAATCAGATTCAATATTTTCAATCTCTCTAGCCCTAGCAAGTCGTTCCTCGAGAAAATCACTAAGTGGCATAGTAGTATCAGGCATAGAGGTAGTTTCATCATAAGTATCATGTATAGCAGAAGTAGCATCATCAATAACATGTGATATATCAGAATGAATAGCAGACGCAGGTTTAGGTGTCGCAAGTTTCCTCATAACAGAAGGTGAATCAAGTGCAGAGCTAGATGACAGTTCCTTATCTCCCCTCGTAGTTGAGGGATAGATCTTGGTTTTTGGATCTCTCAAGTTCTTCATAGTGTCTAGCAGATATAAATTCCAAGTGACTCAAAGAATAGAGCTATGCTCCCCGGCAACGGCGGCAGAAATTAGTCTTGATAACCCACAAGTATAGGGGATCGCAACAGCTTTCGAGGGTAGAGTATTCAACCCAAATTTATTGATTCAACACAAGGGGAGCCAAAGAATATCCTCAAGTATTAGCAGGTGAGTTGTCAATTCAACCACACCTGGAAACTTAGTATCTGCAGCAAAGTGTTTAGTAGCAAAGTAATATGATAGTGGTGGTAGCGGCAACAAAAGTAAAGATAGTAAAAGTAATGTTTTTGGTATTTTGTAGTGATTGTAACAGTAGCAGCGGGAAAGTAAATAAGCGAGAACCAGTATATGGAAAACTCGTGGGCACCGGATCAGTGATGGATAATTATGCCGGATGCGGTTCATCATGTAACAATCATAACATAGGGTGACACGGAATTAGCTCCAATTCGTCAATGTAATGTAGGCATGTATTCCGAATATAGTCATACGTGCTTATGGAAAAGAACTTGCATGGCATCTTTTGTCCTACCCTCCCGTGGCAGCGGGGTCCTAACGGAAACTAATGGATATTAAGGCCTCCTTTTAATAGAGAACCGGAACAAAGCATTAGCACATAGTGAATACATGAACTCCTCAAACTACGGTCATCACCGGTAAGTATCCCGATTATTGTCACTCCGGGGTTAACGGATCATAACACATAATAGGTGACTATAGACTTGCAAGATAGGATCTAGAACTCTCATATATTGATGAAAACATAATAGGTTCAGATCTGAAATCATGGCACTCGGGCCCTAGTGACAAGCATTAAGCATAGCAAAGTCATAGCAACATCAATCTCAGAACATAGTGGATACTAGGGATCAAACCCTAACAAAACTAACTTGATTACATGGTGAATCTCATCCAACCCATCACCGTCCAGGAAGCCTACGATGGAATTACTCACGCACAGCGGTGAGCATCATGAAATTGGTGATGGAGGATGGTTGATGATGACGACGGCGACGAATCCCCATCTCCGGAGCCCCGAATGGACTCTAGATCAGCCCTCCCGAGAGGTTTTAGGTCTTGGCGGCGGCTCCGTATCGTAAACGCGATGATTTCTTCTCCCTTATTTTTTTCTCTCCCCGAAAGCAGTTATATAGAGTTGGAGTTGGAGTCGGGGGGTCTCCAGGGGGCCCACGAGGTAGGGGGGCGCGCCCCCCTAGGGGGGGTGCCCCCACCCTCGTGAGAAGGGTGTGGGCCCCCTGGTCTTCATCTTTGGCGAGGATTTTTTATTATTTATTGTAAGATATCCCGTGGATTTTCAGGTCATTCCGAGAACTTTTGTTTTCTGCACATAAAACAATATCATGGCAATTCTGCTGAAAACAACGTCAGTCCGGGTTAGTTCCATTCAAATCATACAAGTTAGAGTCCAAAACAAGGGCAAAAGTGTTTGGAAAAGTAGATACGTTGGAGACGTATCATCCACTTGCGGCCAAATCTCAAGGAACTAAAGTAGTGCCATGTCATTCATGTTCGAGCCAACATCCCGATCCCAAGTTGCGCCATGTATAGCTTCTGCCACCGTTCTAGCACCCCTCGTCCGCTTTGACACCATGTTGTAGATGAGCGGTGCCAGCTCCTGTATCCTGTATCCGTTGAGCCACCTGTCCTCCCAGAAGAGTGTTTTGTGTCCATTGCCCACAGTCACCTTGGCCGCCGCCTGGAACAAGCCCCTTGCCTCGTCGGGCACTGAAAATTTGAATTCTGCCCATGGTCTAGTTCTATCAGCACGCTGCAACCACAACCACCTTGCTTGAAGTGTGACATTCATCCACCTTAAGTTTGTAACTCGGAGCCCACCTGCCCACTTGGGTTGGCATAAAGTTTCCCAAGCAACTACGCACTTGCCTCCTCCACCGTCTTCTTTCACATACCATAGAAAGCTTCTGCAGATTTTGATCATCGCCTTGAGCGTTTTCGGTGGCAATCCCATGGCCAACATGGAATGCACAGGGATGGCACATAGCATAGACTGAATAAGGAGCAGTCGGCTGCTCTTTGGTAGTGACTGATAGATCTCCAACGTATCTATAATTTTTGATTGTTCCATGCTGTTTTATTATCAATCTTGGATGTTTTATAATCATTTTATATCATTTTTTGGTACTGACCTATTGACATAGTACCAAGTGCCAATTGTTGTTTTTCCATGTTTTTTACATCACAGGAAATCAATATCAGACGGAGTCCAAATGCCCTGAAACTTTGCGGAGAATTTTTATGGGCCAGAAGGAACAAAACGGGCCCTGGTTGCACCTGGGGTGAGTCCCGAGGAGGGGACAACCCACCAGGGCGCGCAGGAGGCCCAGGCGTGCCCTGGTTGGTTGTGCCCATCTTGGGTGCCCCCGGACCACCTCGTTGCTCTATAAATACCCCAATATTCCAGAAACCCCAGGGAAGTCGACGAAGTATTCATCCAGCCGCCGGAGAGTCCAGAACCACCAGATCCAATATAGACACCATCTCGGATGGGGTTCACCACATCCATTGGTGCCTCTCTGATGATGCGTGAGTAGTTCTTCATAGACCTACAGGTTTGCAGTTAGTAGCTAGATGGCTTCCTCTCTCTCACTGAATTCTCAATACAATGGTCTCTTGGAGATCCATATGATGTAACTCTTTTTGCGGTGTGTTTGTTGGGATTTGATGAACTTTGAGTTTATGATCAGTCATATCTTTTTATATCCATGAAAGTTATTTGAGTTTCTTTGATCTCTTATAGCCTCGTATTTCTTCTCCGATATTTGAGTTTTGTTTGGCCAACTTGATCTATTTATCTTGCAATGGGAAGAGGTGCCCGGTAGTGGGTTCGATCTTATGGTGCTTGATCCCAGTGACAGAAAGGGAAACGACACATATGTATCTTTGCTACTAAGGGTAAAACGATGGGGTCTATCTCTACATAGATAAATCTTGTCTACATCATGTCATCATTATTATTGCATTACTCCGTTTTCCATGAACTTAATACATTAGATGCATGCTGGATAGCGGTCGATGTGTGGAGTAATAGTAGTAGACGCAGGCAGGAGTCGGTCTACTAATCTTGGACGTGATGCCTATGTAATGATCATTGCCTGGATATCGTCATAATTATTTGAGGTTCTATCAATTTCCCAACAGTAATTTGTTTACCCACTGTTTGCTATCTTTCTCGAGAGAAGCCACTAGTGAAATTTACGGCCCCCGGGTCTTCTTTCTCATATATTTTCTTTGCGATCTATTTTATTTGCACTTTTTATTCAGATCTATTAAACCAAAAATACAAAAATACTTTGCTGCACTTTATTTTATTTGCGATCTATTTATTCAATCTATTACAATTTTCTCCCGTCCACGCACCATTTCTGGCGCCGTTACCCGAAAGGGATTGACAATTTGCGAGGTGTTGTTATTGGTGTGCAGGGGTTGTTTATGTTGTGTTGCTTGGTTCTCCTACTGGTTCGATAACCTTGGTTTCATTCTGAGGGAAATACCTACCGTCGCTGTGCTGCATCATCCCTTCCTCTTTGGGGAAATACCGACGTAGCTTCAAGCGACATCAGTGACCTTGCCTTCCATGATGGCAGCCTCGCAGCCATCTGATCCACCATATCCTCAAATTGTGCAACAGTTTGTTTCCTTATCGACAGTGGCAGCCCCAGATATCTGCAGGGGAACGTTCCTTGTTCACATCCCAACAGCCCCGATGCGAGCTCCATGTCCTCCGGCGAACATCTGATCGGTAGGGCCAGGCTTTTCTGCAGGTTGATTCTGAGCCCAGGCGCGTTGGCAAACAGGTCCGGGACAGAGGCACATGCCCGGAGGTCCCTTTCCGTTGGCTTCAGGAAAACCATGACATCGTCCGCGTACATCGACACTCTATGTCACAGCCTTCCCTGGCCAGAGGAGAAAGTAAACCCGCGGTGGTTGCATGCTCAAGCAGTTGGTGTAGGGGTTCCATGCATAATATGAACATCATGGGTGACAGCGGGCTCCCCTGGCGCAGTCCTTGGCAGTTGAAAATCGTGACCCCTGGTGTACCATTCACGGCAATCCTAGTAGATGATGTTGCAAGCAATCCACAAATCCACACCATCCACCTTGGTCTGAATCCCATGTGAGCCAACACTTCAAGCAGGAAGGGCCATTGCACTGAGTCGAAGGCTTTTGATATGTCTAGCTTCAACAATAAAGTGGGATCCTTCAACGCATGTAATCTACGGGTCGTGCCTTGTACGAGCATGAAGTTATCATGCAATGATCTTCCACACACAAATGTGCTCTGGTGATTACCCACAAGCTAAGGCAAGTCGTCGGCAAATCGTGTGGCGAGGACTTTGTCAAAGATCTTGATCGCACCATGGTTGAGGCTAACTGGCTTGTAAACCTTGATGTCTATAGCCCCTATTTTCTTCGTGAGGAGCGAGACCATGGCTTTGTTTATCGTGTGTAGTCCTTGCCTATTTCCACCCTGAAACTCCTCTAGCTCCCTCATGAAATCCTCCCTTATGATATGCCAACAGGTCGCGTAGAAGCGTCCCGTGAATCCGTCGGGCCCGGGCGCCTTGTCCATCGGCATGCACTTGATCACCTTCTCCACCTCTTGCACTGAGAATGGCTCCTCAACTCTCGTCATATCTCTGGGCAGAAACCCTAAGGCATCCATGTTGAGTGCTTGTCTTCGCTCGCTAGCTGATCCGAGGAGGTTTGAGTAGTATGTGTCCACCGCTCATGCGATATCTTCATGCCCCGTATACACCTGCCCATCCGCTTGAATGGATAGAATTAAGTTCTTTCGCTGCCTGTGATTTGCTTGGCGGTGAAAAAATGCAGTGTTTGCCTCCCCTTCCTTGAGTTGTAGTATCCTTGACCGCTGATGCGCAATAGAGCGTTGTAGCAAGCATAATCCAAGGAGCTTCTAATTTAACATCTTTCGCAGTCCGTGATCATTCTCAGTGAGTATTCTTGAGTCCATTGCCATGTCCAGGCGGCTGATGACCTCCAGCGCGATCGCAATTTGAAGCCTGATGTTGCCTATCCACTTGTCACTCCATCTTTGCAACGTCTTTGCCGTGGCCCGAAGCTTGTTATCAAGCGCTATGAACGCATTGCCAGCTGAGTCAACAGAGCTCCATGCTGCCTCCACCGTTTCGAAGAAACCCTCAGCTTTTGGCCAGAACGCTTCAAACCTAAAGTGTTTGCCGTATGCCACATCCGCATTGAGGTCCATGATGTCTACTACACAACCTTGTTCTTGTAGACGTTGTTGGGCCTCCAAGTGCAGAGGTTTGTAGGACAGTAGAAAATTTCCCTCAAGTGGATGACCTAAGGTTTATCAATCCGTAGGAGGCGTAGGATGAAGATGGTCTCTCTCAAGCAACCCTGCAACCAAATAACAAAGAGTCTCTTGTGTCCCCAACACACCCAATACAATGGTAAATTGTATAGGTGCACTAGTTCGGCGAAGAGATGGTGATACAAGCGGTATATGGATAGTAGATAATAGTTTTTGTAATCTGAAAATATAAAAACAGCAAGGTAACTAATGATAAAAGTGAGCATAAACGGTATTGCAATGATAGGAAATAAGGCCTAGTGTGCATACTTTTGCTAGTGCAAGTTCCCTCAACAATAATAACATAATTGGATCACATAACTATCCCTCAACATGCAACAAAGAGTCACTCCAAAGTCACTAATAGCGGAGAACGAACGAAGAGATTATGGTAGGGTACGAAACCACCTCAAAGTTATTCTTTCCAATCAATCCGTTGGGCTATTCCTAGAAGTGTCACAAACATCCCTAGAGTTCGTACTAGAATAACACCTTAAGACACAAATCAACCAAAACCCTAATGTCACCTAGATACTCCAATGTCACCTCAAGTATCCGTGGGTATGGTTATACGATATGCATCACACAATCTTAGATTCATCTATTCAACCAACACATAGAACCTCACAGAGTGCCCCAAAGTTCCTACCGGAGAATCACGACAAAAACGTGTGCCAACCCCTATGCATAGGTTCATGGGCGGAACCCGCAAGTTGATCACCAAAACATACATCAAGTGAATCACGTGGTATCCCATTGTCACCACAGATACGCACGGCAAGACATACATCAAGTGTTCTCAAATCTTTAAAGACTCAATCCGATAAGATAACTTCAAAGGGGAAACTCAATCCATTACAAGAGAGTAGAGGGGGGAGAAAACATCATAGGATCCAACTATAATAGCAAAGCTCGCGATACATCAAGATCGTATCACCTCAAGAACACAAGAGAGAGAGAGAGAGAGATCAAACACATAACTACTGGTACATACCCTCAGCCCCGAGGGAGAACTACTCCCTCCTCGTCATGGAGAGCACCGGGATGATGAAGATGGCCACCGAAGAGGGATTCCCCCTCCGACAGGGTGCCGGAACGGGTCTAGATTGGTTTTCGGTGGCTACGGAGGCTTCTGGCGGCGGAACTCCCGATCTGTTGTGTTCCTCGATAGTTTTAGGGTACGTGGGTATATATGGGTGAAAGAGATACGTCAAGGGAGCCACGAGGGGCCCACGAGGGTGGAGGGCGCGCCCTAGGGGGGTGGGCGCGCCCCCTGCCTCGTGGCTCCCTCGTTCCTTTCCTGACGTGCACTCCAAGTTTTTCCGGTAGCTTCCCTTCCAAAAATAACTTCTCCAGTTGGTTTCATTCCGTTTCGACTACGTTTGATATTCCTTTTCTTCGAAACACTGAAATAGGCAAAAAACAACAATTCTGGGTTGGGCCTCCGGTTAATAGGTTAGTCCCAAAAATAATATAAAAGTGGATAATAAAGCCCAATATTGTCCAAAACAGTAGATAATATAGCATGGAGCAATCAAAAATTATAGATATGTTGGAGACGTATCAAGCATCCCCAAGCTTAATTCCTTCTCGTCCTCGAGTAGGTAAATGATAAAAACAGAATTTTTGATGCGGAGTGCTACTTGGCATAATTTCAATGTAATTCTTCTTAATTGTGGCATGAATATTCAGATCCGAAAGATTCAAGATAAAAGTTTAATATTGACATAGAAACAATAATACTTCAAGCATACTAACTAAGCAATCATGTCTTCTCAAAATAACATGGCCAAAGAAAGTTCATCCCTACAAAATCATATAGTTTAGTCATGCTCCATTTTCGTCACACAAGAATGCTCTCATCATGCACAACCCCGATGACAAGCCAAGCAATTGTTTCATACTATAGTAATCTCAAACCTATAAACTTTCACGCAATATATGAGCGCGAGCCATGGACATAGCACTATGTGGAGAAGACAAAAAAGGAGAAAGTCTCACATCAACGAGGCTAATCAATGGGCTATGGATATGCCCACCGATTGATGTTAATGCAAGGAGTAGGGATTGCCATGCAACGGATGCACTAGAGTTATAAATGTATGAAAGCTCAACAAAATAAACTAAGTGGGTGTGCATCCAACTTGCTTGCTCACGAAGACCTAGGGCACTTGAGGAGGCCCATTGTTGGAATATACAAGCCAAGTTCTATAATAAAAAATTCCCACTAGTAAAGTGACAAAACAAAAGACTCTCTATCATGAAGATTATGGTGCTACTTTGAAGCACAAGTGTGGCAAAGGATAGTAGCATTGTCCCTTCTCTCTTTTTCTCTCATTTTTTCATTTTTTGGGGGCCTTCTCCCTTTTTATGGCCTTTTTTGGGGCCTTCTCTTTTTTATGGCCTTTCTCTTTTCTTTTTTTTTTTTCTCACTTGGGACAATGCTCTAGAAAATGATGATCATCACACTTCTATTTATTTACAACTCGATACTAGAACAAGGTATGACTCTATATGAATGCCTCCGGCGGTGTACCGGGATTGTGATGAATCAAGTGTGACATGTATGAAAAATTATGAACGGTGGCTTTGCCACAAATACGATGTCAACTACATGATCATGCAAAGGAATATGACAATGATGATGCGTGTCATAATAAACGGAATGGTGGAAAGTTGCATGGCAATATATCTCGGAATGGCTATGGAAATGCCATAATAGGTAGGTATGGTGGCTGTTTTGAGGAAGATATAAGGAGGTTTATGTGTGAAAGAGCGTATCATATCACGGGGTTTGGATGCACCGGCGAAGTTTGCGCCAACTCTCAATGTGAGAAAGGGCAATGCACGATGCCAAAGAGGCTAGCAAGGATGGAAGGGTGAGAGTGCGTATAATCCATGGACTCAACATTAGTCATAAAGAACTCACATACTTATTGAAAAAATCTACAAGTCATCAAAAACCTCGGCACTACGCGCATGCTCCTAGGGGGGTAGATTGGTAGGAAAAGACCATCGCTCGTCCCCGACCGCCACTCATAAGGAAGACAATCAAATAACATCTCATGTTTCAAATTTGTTGCATAACGTTTACCATACGTGCATGCTACAGGACTTGCAAACTTCAACACAAGAATTTCTCAATTTCACAACTACTCAACTAGCACGAATTTGATATTATTACCTCCATATCTCAAAACAATCATCAAGCATCAAACTTCTCTTAGTATTCAAAACACTCTTAAGAAAATTTTACTAATCTTGAATGCCTAGCATATTAGGATTATTTAAGCAAATTACCATGCTATTTAAGACTCTCAAAATAATATAAGTGAAGCATGAGAGTTCATCTATTTCTTCAAAATAAAACTACCACCATGCTCTAAAAAGATATAAGTGAAGCACTAGAGCAAAAGACAAACTACTCCGAAAGATATAAGTGAAGATCAATGAGTAGTCGAATAATTATGCAACTGTATGAAGACTCTCTAACATTTAAGAATTTCAGATCTTGGTATTTTATTCAAACAGCAAGAAAAACAAAAGAAAATAAAATGACGCTCCAAGCAAAACACATCTCATGTGGCAAATAAAAATATAGCTCCAAGTAAAGTTACCGATGAACAAAGACGAAAGAGGGGATGCCTTCCGGGGCATCCCCAAGCTTAGGCTTTTGGTTGTACTTGAATATTACCTTGAGGTGCCTTGGGCATCCCCAAGCTTAGGCTCTTGCCACTCCTTATTCCATAGTCCATCGAATCTTTACCCAAAACTTGAAAACTTCACAACACAAAACTTAAAGTAGAAAACTCGTGAACTCCGTTAGCGAAAGAAAACAAAACACCACTTCAAAGTAATGTAATGAACTCATTATTTACTTATATTGGTGTTAAACCTACTGTATTCCAACTTATCTATGGTTTATAAACTATTTTACTAGCCATAGATTCATCATAATAAGCAAACAACACACGAAAAACAGAATCTGTCAAAAACAGAACAGTCTGTAGTAATCTGTAACTAACGCAAACTTCTGGAACTCATAAAATTCTCAAATAAATTTCTGTACGTGAGGAATTTATCTATTAATCATCTGATAAAAGAATTAACTAAATAGCACTCTCCAAATAAAAATGGCAGCAATTCTCGTGAGCGCTAAAGTTTCTGTTTTTTATAGCAAGATCAACAAGACTTTCCCCAAGTCTTCCCAACGGTTCTACTTGGCACAAACACTAATTAAAACATAAAAAACTCAATCATAACAGAGGCTAGATAAATTATTTATTACTAAACAGGAGCAAAAGGCAAGGAATAAAAATAAAGTTGGGTTGCCTCCCAACAAGCGTTATCGTTTAACACCCCTAGCTAGGCATGATGATTTCAACGATGCTCACATGAAGGATAAGAATTGAAACATAAAGAGAGCATCATGAAGAATATGACTAGCACATTTAGGTCTAACCCACTTCCTATGCATAGGGATTTTGTGAGCAAACAACTTATGGGAACAAGAATTAACTTGCATAGGAAGGTAAAACAAGCATAACTTCATAACTTTAAGCACATAGAGAGGAAACTTGATATTATTGCAATTCCTACAAGCATATGTTCCTCCCTCATAATAATTTTCAGTAGCATCATGAATGAATTCAACAATATAACCAGCACCTAAAGCATTCTTTTCATGATCTACAAGCATAGAAAATTTACTACTCTCCACATAAGCAAAATTCTTCTCATGAATAGTAGTGGGAGCAAACTCAACAAAATAACTATCATGTGAGGCATAATCCAATTGAAAACTAAAATCATGATGACAAGTTTTATAGATATCATTGTTCTTTATAGCATACAAGTCATCACAATAATCATCATAGATAGCAACTTTGTTCTCATAATCAATTGGAACCTCTTCCGGAATTGTGGAATCATTACTAAATAAAGTCATGACCTCTCCAAATCCACTTTCATCAATATAATCATCATAAATAGGAGGCATGCTTTCATCATAATAAATTTGCTCATCAAAACTTGGGGGACAAAATATATCATCTTCATCAAACATAGCTTCCCCAAGCTTGTGGCTTTGCATATCATTAGCATCATGGATATTCAAAGAATTCATACTAACAACATTGCAATCATGCTCATCATTCAAATATTTAGTGCCAAACATTCTAATGCATTCTTCTTCTAACACTTGAGCACAATTATCTTTTCCATCATACTCACGAAAGATATTAAAAAGGTGAAGTGTATGAGACAAACTTAATTCCATTTTTTTTAGTTTTCTTTTATAAACTAAACTAGTGATAAAACAAGAAACTAACAAGACTCGATTGCAAGATCTAAAGGTATACCTTCAAGCGCTAACCTCCCCGGCAACGGCGCCAGAAAAGAGCTTGATGTCTACTACACAACCTTCTTCCTGTAGACGTTGTTGGGCCTCCAAGTGCAGAGGTTTGTGGGACAGTAGCAAATTTCCCTCAAGTGGATGACCTAAGGTTTATCAATCCGTAGGAGGCGTAGGATGAAGATGGTCTCTCTCAAGCAACCCTGCAACCAAATAACAAAGAGTCTCTTGTGTCCCCAACACACCCAATACAATGGTAAATTGTATAGGTGCACTAGTTCGGCGAAGAGATGGTGATACAAGCGGTATATGGATATTAGATAATAGTTTTTGTAATCTGAAAATATAAAAACAGCAAGGTAACTAATGATAAAAGTGAGCATAAACGGTATTGCAATGATAGGAAATAAGGCCGAGGGTTCATACTTTCACTAGTGCAAGTTCCCTCAACAATAATAACATAATTGGATCACATAACTACCCCTCAACATGCAACAAAGAGTCACTCCAATATCATTAATAGCGGAGAACAAACGAATAGATTATGGTAGGGTACGAAATCACCTCAAAGTTATTCTTTCCAATCAAACCGTTGGGCTATTCCTATAAGTGTCACAAACAGCCCTAGAGTTCGTACTAGAATAACACCTTAAGACACAAATCAACCAAAACCCTGATACGTCTCCGTCGTATCTACTTTTCCAAACACTTTTGCCCTTGTTTTGGACTCTAACTTGTATGATTTGAATGGAACTAACCCGGACTGACGCTGTTTTCAGCAGAATTGCCATGATGTTGTTTTATGTGCAGAAAACAAAAGTTCTCGGAATGACCTGAAACTCCACGGGATATCTTACAATAAATAATAAAAATCCTCGCCAAAGATGAAGACCAGGGGGCCCACACCCTTCTCACGAGGGTGCCCCCCCTAGGGCACGCCCCCTACCTCGTGGGCCCCCTGGAGACCCCCCGACTCCAACTCCAACTCTATATAACTGCTTTCTGGGAGAAAAAATAGGAGAGAAGAAATCATCGCGTTTTACGATACGGAGCTGCCGCCAAGCCCTAAAACCTCTTGGGAGGGCTGATCTGGAGTCCGTCCGGGGCTCCGGAGAGGGGGATTCGTCACCAATTTCATGATGCTCACCACCGTGCGTGAGTAATTCCATCATAGGCTTGCTGGACAGTGATGGGTTGGATGAGATTCACCATGTAATCGAGTTAGTTTTGTTAGGGTTTGATCCCTAGTATCCACTATGTTCTGAGATTGATGTTGCTATGACTTTTCTATGCTTAATGCTTGTCACTAGGGCCCGAGTGCCATGATTTCAGATCTGAACCTATTATGTTTTCATCAATATATGAGAGTTCTAGATCCTATCTTGCAAGTCTATAGTCACCTATTATGTGTTATGATCTGTTAACCCCGAAGTGACAATAATCGGGATACTTACCGGTGATGACCGTAGTTTGAGGAGTTCATGTATTCACTCTGTGCTAATGCTTTGTTCCGGTTCTCTATTAAAAGGAGGCCTTAATATCCCTTAGTTTCCATTAGGACCCCGCTGCCACGGGAGGGTAGGACAAAAGATGTCATGCACGTTCTTTTCCATAAGCACGTATGATTATATTCGGAATACATGCCTACATTACATTGACGAATTCGAGCTAGTTCTGTGTCACCCTATGTTATGACTGTTACATGATGAACAGCATCCGGCGTAATTATCCATCATTGATCCGATGCCTACGAGCTTTCCATATACTGGTTTACGCTTATTTACTTTCCCGTTGCTATTGTTACAATCACTACAAAACACCAAAAATATTACTTTGCTTTCATTACTCTTTTGTTACTGTTAACATCACTATCATATTACTTTGCTACTAAACACTTTGCTGCAGATACTAAGTTTCTAGGTGTGGTTGAATTGACAACTCAGCTGCTAATACTAGAGAATATTCTTTGGCTCCCCTTGTGTCGAATCAATAAATTTGGGTTGAATACTCTACCCTCGAAAGCTGTTGCGATCCCCTATACTTGTGGGTTATCAAGACCAATTTCTGGCGCTGTTGTCGGGGAGCATAGCTCTATTCTTTGAGTCACTTGGGATTTATATCTGCTAGACACTATGAAGAACTTGAGAGATCCAAAAACCAAGATCTATCCCTCAACTACGAGGGGAGGTAAGGAACTGCCATCTAGCTCTGCACTTGATTCACCTTCTGTTATGAGTAAGCTTGCGACACCTACACCTGCTTGTGCTATTCGTTCTGATATGTCACATGTTATTGATGATGCTACTTCTGCTATGCATGATACTTATGATGAAACTACCTCTATGCCTGATACTACCATGCCACTTAGTGATTTTCTAGAGGAACGACTTGCTAGGGCTAGAGAGATTGAAAATATTGAATATGATTATGAAGATGAAAGTGATGATGAAGAATCACTTGTTATTCCTAAGGGTTATTTATTTGATCAAGATGCTTCTTTAGCTATTTTAGCTTGCAAAGATAGATATGAACTCAAAAGGTTATTAGCTAAATGGAATAAGCAATCTCCAAATGCTAGGATGAGACCTGACCCTACTTTTGCTACTTCACCTATATGTGTTGCTGATAAGGATTATGAATTCTCTGTAGATCCTGATATAATCACTTTGGTTGAATCTGGTCCTTTTCATGGCTATGAATCTGAAACTGTTGCAGCACATCTTACTAAATTAAATGATATAGCCACCCTGTTCACCAATGATGAGAGATCTCGCTACTTTTATATCCTTAAAATATTTCCGTTCTCATTAAAGGGTGATGCTAAGATATGGTTTAATTCTCTTGATCCTGGTTGTGTGCGTAGTCCCCAGGATATGATTTATTACTTCTCTGCTAAATATTTCCCTGCTCATAAGAAACAAGCTGCTTTAAAGGAAATATACAACTTTGTGCAAATTAATGAAGAGAGTCTCCCACAAGATTGGGGGAGGCTTCTCAAGTTACTTAATGCTTTGCCTGATCATCCTCTTAAGAAAATGAAATACTTGATATCTTTTATAATGGACTAACCGATGCTTCCAGGGATTACCTGGATAGTTGTGCTAGTTCTCTTTTCAGGGAAAGAACACCGGATGAAGCTGAAATCTTATTGAATAATATGTTGACAAATGAAAATAATTGGGCACCTCCTGAGCCAGCTCCTGCCCCAATTAACGATCCTATTCCTAAACCAACTCCGAAGAAGAGAGGTATTCTATTTCTCAGTCCCGATGATATGCAAGAGGCAAAGAAATCTATGAAAGAAAAAGGTATTAAAGCTGAAGATGTTAAGAATTTACCTCCTATTGAAGAAATACATGGTCTTAATTTACCGCCTGTTGAAGAAACATATGATCTTAATCCTTTATTTATTGAAGAACCTCCAGACCTCGATAACCCGACACAGGTAGTAAAGGTAAATTCTCTCTATAGATATGATAAAACTGAAATCCCTCCTGCTAAAATTGCTAGTCAATGCTTGGATGAATTTGATAATTTTATGATCAAGCAAGAAGACTTCAATGCTTATTTTGGTAGACAATTAAAACAAGATGCTGATATGATTAAATACTTGGGTGATTATATGGCTAATATTAGAGGTGAACTTAAACTTGTTATCAAACATGCTTCTATGATTACCACTCAAGTAGAACAAGTACTTAAAGCTCAAAAGGAATTGCTCAATGAGATGAATAGTAAGAAAAATAATTATGATGTTAAAGTGGCTACTAGAACTGGTGGAATGACTCAGGAACCTTTGTATCCTGAAGGCCACCCTAAGAGAATTGAGCAAGATTCTCAAAGAAATAAAATTGATGCACCTAGTTCTTCTAAAAAGAAGAAAAAGAAAAACGATAGAACTGTGCAAAGTTCTAGTGAACCTATTGCTGAACCACCTGATAATCCAAATGATATATCTATGTCTGATGCTGAAACACAATCTGGCAATGAACATGAACCTAATGAAAATGTTAATGATGATGTTCATAAAGATGCTCAACCTAGTAATGATAATGATGTAGAAATTGAACCTGATGTTGATCTTGATAACCCACAATCAAAGAATCAACGTTATGATAAGAAAGACTTTGTTGCTAGGAAACACGATAAAGAAAGATAACCTTGGATTCAGAAACCCATGCCTTTTCCTCCCAAACCATCCAAGAAAAAGGATGATGAGGATTTTGAGCGCTTTGCTGAAATGATTAGACCTATCTTTTTACATATGCGATTAACTGATATACTCAAAACCAATCCTTATGCTAAGTACATGAAAGATATTATTACAAATAAAAGAAAGATACCGGAAGCTGAAATTTCCACCATGCTTGCTAATTATACTTTTAAGGGTGGAATGCCAAAGAAACTTGGAGATCCAGGAGTACCTACTATACCATGCTCCATTAAAAGAAACTATGTTAAAACTGCTTTATGTGATCTTGGAGCTGGTGTTAGTGTAATGCCTCTCTCTTTATATCGTAGACTTGATTTGAATAAGTTGACACCTACTGAAATATCTTTGCAAATGGCTGATAAATCAACTGCTATACCTGTCGGTATTTGTGAGGATGTACATGTTGTGGTTGCAAACGTTACTATTTTAACGGACTTTGTTATTCTTGATATTCCCGAGGACGATAGTATGTCTATTATTCTTGGAAGACCTTTTCTTAATACTGCAGGGGCTGTTATTGATTGCAACAAAGGCAATGTCACTTTTCATGTTAATGGTAATGAGCATACGGTACACTTTCCGAGGAAACAACCTCAAGTTCATAGTATCAATTCTATCAAAAAAATTCCATCGATTATATTTGGAGGTTTTTAATTTCCTCTTCCTACTCTCAAGAAGAAATATGATGTACTTATTATTGGGGATGTGCATATCCCCGTTGAGGTAACCTAGTGTTATTCGAAATTTCTCCGGTTTCATGTTAATCGGAATGAGTTTGTTAACAAGACTTGATCAACCTTGTTAGTGGATTCCTTTTGGTGAGCATGAGATGGATGAAACTAGAAGCACAACCTTCTGTACCCCACTTTTACTTTCTGTTATTTAGTTGAAATAAATTAAAAATAAATAATTTTCTGTCTGTTATCTGATTATCCGTGCAATATAAAAATACCTCGAAAATAAAAGTTCTCCAAATGCCCTGAAAATTAAATATAATTTTTATAGAATATTTGAGGATTTATGGAACAAAGAACACACCAGGGGGGCCAACCACCTTGCCACAAGGGTGGAGGGCGCGCCCCCTGCCTCGTGGGCCCACGGTGGCCCTCCTCCACTTATTCTTTCAGCCACACACTTCATCTTCATCCCCCAAACACAAAAAAAACAACTCAAAACCGAGTCCAAGCTCGTTTTGCTGCCATTTTCGATCTCCTTGCTCAAAGCACCTCTCACAAAACTGCTTGGGGAGATTGTTCCTTGGTATGTGACTCCTCCATTGGTCCAATTAGTTTTTGTTCTAGTGCTTTATTCATTGCAAATTTTTGCTGCTTAGGTGACCCTGTTCTTGAGCTTGCATGTCAAATTTATATGGTCAAAAGTAGTTTTGATGCATGATATAGGCTCTAGGCACTTGTAGGAGTAGTTGCTATCAATATTATTGAGTTTGGTTTACTTTTATTTTGAAGTTACTAAAAAAATCAGAATTTTTCAGAGCAAGAAATATGTTTTGGAAAATGTTCCAAGGTGGTTCTTCAAAGAAGCAAGGACCCAGGCTTGCAATGCGTGATGCTAACGAAGAGCCACCAAGAGATGCTCCAATGCGTCCTTGTGAATGGCCTTTTGAAAATTTTATGGATCGAGCGGGAATTAAAGAAGAATTTACCGCATATTTGTGTAATGCCGATCTTGAGGACTTTGAGGCAGACAAATGTCCCCAGTATCATGAGCTCACAAGCTCTTTTGTGAGGAGGTTTGAGTATTCATCTTCGCGTAATTCTCTTTCAGTCATGTTTGATCTTTATGACAAATCTTATACCATGGACTTAGAGGATTTCACTTTTGCTTGCAAACTTCCACAATGGGGTAGTGTTAGGGATCCCCCTAAATCTGAATTTAGAAACTTTCTTGCTAGTATAACTGTAGGGGAATCCAGAGATATAACGCAAGCTACCATAGGGAGCATTCACTTTCCTGCTATACATTATTTTGCTCTCTTCATAGGTAGGTGCATAAATGCTAAGGATGAAGCATGTCACATGTGTGTCCCTGACCTTAGCATTCTCAGGAGTGCTGTGTCAGGAGACCAATCTTATCATATGGGAGCTATTGTAGCTCGTAGGTTGCATCATAATAGATATAATGGAGATTTCTTTGGAGGAATTTATGCAACCCGCTTAGGTAAATTTCTTGAGATAGACGTTCATGAAGGAGACATGGAGTTGGCTCCTGCTTATTTAGATTTTGATTCTATGGTTTCTCACCATTTTGTCGAGAGGAACGAATCGCCTCTCCAGTATCGACTAATCTTTGACAAACGTCGTGCTGTCCATATTACTCTCCCTGCTCCTGCTTTCTTTGATTATCAGGAAAGAGGAGGATATACTATTACCAGAGAGGAGGCAGATGAGTACGAGAGGAGAGTGGAGGCCGCTCGTTGCCACACTGCAGCTCAGGAGGCGATAGCCGCTGCATCATAGTACGACCCCAACAACTATTATTATGGATATCAGCCAGGCAAGTCGTGGCCATAGACCAACTTAGGCCAAAAGCCTAAGCTTGAGGGAGTACGTATTTCTCACTGACATTACATTTATGTTCACACACACTCATTGCCAGATGTCGGTGCTCATACTTTTTCATTGTATCATCCATGCTAGTTTATTTTCTTTTATGTTTTCTTCTTGTGTGTTTGATAAACCTTAAGAAAAACCAAAAAAATTAGTTGTAGCTTCTAGTTAATTTACTTTCCATGCTTGTAGTAGTAATTAAAAAGAAAACCCAAAAATATTTCCCGTTCTTCTTTTGCTTGTTGGGAGCTTTCCCGTGTAAATAGTTTTATTTCTTTTCTTTTCTTTGGGGGTCAGTAGGAGAAGACCATGATTAAATTGTTGAAGTGGCTCTTATATGCATTATTGTTTATCTGAAAAAAGAGCCCATATTGCATTGTCTTCTCCTGTTTATTGAATGCTCGCAGATTCCAGCTTAGTCCAATGCACGTGCACTCTTATTATTATTCATATCGTTCGGTCGTCCAAGTGAAAGGCAATTATGATGATATATGATGGACTGACTGAGATGAGAAAAGCTGGTATGAACTCGACCTCTTTTGTTTTTGTAAATATGATGAGTTCATCGTTCTTGATTCAGCTTGTTATGAATAAAAATGTTTGCAATGACAATTAGATATCATAGTTGCTTGTGCCATGCTTGATTAGCTATGAGTTATAATGATTTACCTTGCATGCCAACATGCTATTAAAATGGTTATGATGTGGTATGATATGGTGGTATCCTCCTCTGAATGATTTAAGTGACTTGACTTGGCACATGTTCACGCATGTAGTTGAAACAAATCAACATAGCCTTCACGATATTTATGTTCGTGGTGGATTATATCCTACTCATGATTGCATCCAATGTTCATTAATTTTAATGCATGTACATGGCTGTTGTCGCTCTCTAGTTGGTCGCTTCCCAGTTTTTTGCTAGCCTTCACCTGTACTAAGCGGGAATACTGCTTGTGCATCAAAACTCCTTAAACCCCAAGGTTATTCCACATGAGTCCACTATACCTTCCTATATGCAGTATCTACCTACCGCTCCAAGTAAATGTGTATGTGCCAAACTCTAAATCTTCAAATAATCATCCTGTTTTGTGTGCTCGAATAGCTCATGTATCAACTAGGGTTGTCTGTATCTTCCATGTTAGGCAGGTTATTCTCAAGAGGAATGGACTCCGCTCCTCACTCATGAGATAAAGGGCTGGTCACCGGGATGCCCAGTCCCATGCTTTATGCAAACTAAATCAAAATAATTGCAAAAAAACTCCCCCTGGGACCTGATGTATGTTGGAGGCACTCGTTGTTTCGAGCAAGCCATGGATTGATGTTTGTTGGTGGAGGGGAGTATAAACTTTACCATTCTGTATGGGAACCGCCTATAATGTGTGTAGCATGGAAGATATCGCCATCTCTTGGTTTTTATGTTGACAATGAAAGTATACCGCTCAAAATGTTATTCACCTCTATTTTAAAACCGAGCTCTGGCACCTCCACAAATCCCTGCTTCCCTCTGCGAAGGGCCTAGCTATTAACTTTTATGTTGAGTCATCACCCTCTTATTAAAAAGCACTAGCTGGAGAGCGCAACTGTCATTTGCATTCATTGATGTTAGTTTACATTGGGTGTGACTATGATTGGATCTCTTTTACCATGAATTACAATGTCTAGTCAGTCCTTGATCTTTAAAGGTGCTCTGCATTTATATTTTGCGGTCTCAGAAAGGGCTAGCGAGATACCATCTTGTTATATCATATTATGATTGTTTTGAGAAAGTGTTGTCATCCGAGATTTATTATTATGGCTTGCTAGTTGATTATGTTATTGATATGAGTAATCATGAGACCTGAGAATTATTGCAAATGTGGTTAGTTATAATCTTTGTTGAAAACTTGAATGCTAGCTTGGCATATTTACAACAACAAGAGCAAAGAGAGTTTGTAAAAGTTTTTCTTTATTTCTTTCAGTTTGTCAACTGAATTGCTTGAGGACAAGCAAGGGTTTAAGCTTGGGGAGTTGATACGTCTCTGTCGTATCTACTTTTCCAAACACTTTTGCCCTTGTTTTGGATTCTAACTTGTATGATTTGAATGGAACTAACCCGGACTGACGCTGTTTTCAGCAGAGTTGCCATGATGTTGTTTTATGTGCAGAAAACAAAAGTTCTCAGAATGACCTGAAACTCCACGGGATATCTTACAATAAATAATAAAAAATCCTCGCCAAAGATGAAGACCAGGGGGCCCACACCCTTCTCACGAGGGTGGGGGGTGCCCCCCCTAGGGCGCGCCCCCCTACCTCGTGGGCCCCCTGGAGACCCCCCGACTCCAACTCCAACTCTATATAATTGCTTTGGGGAGAAAAAAAATAGGAGAGAAGAAATCATCGCGTTTTATGATACGGAGCCGCCGCCAAGCCCTAAAACCTCTCGGGAGGGCTGATCTAGAGTCCGTTCGGGGCTCCGGAGAGGGGGATTCGTCGCCGTCGTCATCATCAACCATCCTCCATCACCAATTTCATGATGCTCACCGTCGTGCGTGAGTAATTCCATCGTAGGCTTGCTGGACGGTGATGGGTTGGATGAGATTCACAATGTAACCGAGTTAGTTTTGTTAGGGTTTGATCCCTAGTATCCACTATGTTCTGAGATTGATGTTGCTATGACTTTGCTATGCTTAATGCTTGTCACTAGGACCCGAGTGCCATGATTTCAGATCTGAACCTATTATGTTTTCATCAATATATGAGAGTTCTAGATCCTATCTTGCAAGTCTATAGTCACCTATTATGTGTTATGATCCGTTAACCCCGAAGTGACAATAATCGGGATACTTACCGGTGATGACCGTAGTTTGAGGAGTTCATGTATTCACTATGTGCTAATGCTTTGTTCCGGTTCTCTATTAAAAGGAGGCCTTAATATCCCTTAGTTTCCATTAGGACCCCACTGCCACGGGAGGGTAGGACAAAAGATGCCATGCAAGTTCTTTTCCATAAGCACGTATGACTATATTTGGAATACATGCCTACATTACATTGACGAATGGAGCTAGTTCTGTGTCACCCTATGTTATGACTGTTACATGATGAACCGCATCCGGCGCAATTATCCATCATTGATCCGATGCCTACGAGTTTTCCATATATTGGTTTACGCTTATTTACTTTCCCGTTTCTATTGTTACAATCACTACAAAACACCAAAAACATTACTTTGCTTTCATTACTCTTTTGTTACCGTTACCATCACTATCATATTACTTTGCTACTAAACACTTTGCTGCAGATACTAAGTTTCCAGGTGTGGTTGAATTGACAACTCAGCTGTTAATACTTGAGAATATTCTTTGGCTCCCCTTGTGTCGAATCAATAAATTTGGGTTGAATACTCTACCCTCGAAAGCTGTTGTGATCCCCTATACTTGTGGGTTATCAAACCCTAATGTCACCTAGATACTCCAATGTCACCTCAAGTATCCGTGGGTATGATTATACGATATGCATCACACAATCTCAGATTCATCTATTCAACCAACACATAGAACCTCAAAGAGTGCCCCAAGGTTCCTACCGGAGAATCACGATGAAAACGTGTGCCAACCCCTATGCATAGGTTCATGGGCGGAACCCGCAAGTTGATCACCAAAACATACATCAAGTGAATCACGTGGTATCCCATTGTCACCACAGATACGCACGGCAAGACATACATCAAGTGTTCTCAAATCTTTAAAGACTCAATCCGATAAGATAACTTCAAAGGGGAAACTCAATCCATTACAAGAGAGTAGAGGGGGAGAAAACATCATAGGATCCAATTATAATAGCAAAGCTCGCGATACATCAAGATCGTATCACCTCAAGAACACAAGAGAGAGAGAGAGAGATCAAACACATAACTACTGGTACATACCCTCAGCCCCGAGGGAGAACTACTCCCTCCTCGTCATGGAGAGCACCGGGATGATGAAGATGGCCACCGGAGAGGGATTCCCCCTCCGGCAGGGTGCCGGAACGGGTCTAGATTGGTTTTCGGTGGCTACGGAGGCTTCTGGCGGCGGAACTCCCAATCTATTATGTTCCTCGATAGTTTTAGGGTACGTGGGTATATATGGGTGAAACAGATACGTCAGGGAAGCTACGAGGGGCCCACGAGGGTGGAGGGCGCGCCCTAGGGGGGTGGGCGCGCCCCCTTCCTCGTGGCTCCCTTGTTCCTTTCCTGACGTGCACTCCAAGTTTTTCCGGTAGCTTTCCTTCCAAAAATAACTTCTCTAGTTGGTTTCATTATGTTTCGACTCCGTTTGATATTCCTTTTCTTCGAAACACTGAAATAGGCAAAAAAACAGCAATTCTGGGCTGGGCCTCCGGTTAATAGTTTAGTCCCAAAAATAATATAAAAGTGGATAATGAAGCCCACTATTGTCCAAAACAGTAGATAATATAGCATGGAGCAATCAAAAATTATAGATAGATTGGAGACATATCAGTCCACAAGCAAGGGGCAGTGGTCTGATACTACCGATCCCAGCGCTGCGAGCAAGGCCGCAGGGTGTAGGTCATCCCAACAATTTGTCGTGAATACATGGTCGATTTTCTCCATCGTAGGTCGTTGTCTTTCGTTTGACCAAGTGTACTTGCGGCCATTCAGGTATAGCTCCTTAACCTCAAGGTTGTTGGTTTTCACCCTGAAACGAGCCAGCATCCTACGGTTCACCGCATCATTGTTCTTATCCTGAGGATTAACCAGCAAGTTGAAGTCCCCCACAATAGCCCACGGGCATGCGTGCAAGTCACGAATGTCCACAAGTTCCTACATGAATTCGATCTTAGCTTCATGCGCTTGCGGGCCATACACTCCTATCATCCACCAATGGCCCCCACTCTTTGGCTTGACCAGGGTCGAGAGCGTGTTCGTTGTGCGATGCGGGTTCGAGAGCATCACTGCCGTCTCATCCCATGCGATTAGGATTCCTCCACGAGTTCCCACCGCCGGCAGATAATAAAAGTTTTCGAATCTATTGCCAAGGCAATGCCTAACGATTCCACTGACATAGTTCCGATCTTTGTTTCTTGGAAGCAAACGATGGCCGGGGTTGCGGCTTGCACCACCTGGAAGATAGCATTACGACGCGCCGGCGAGTTCAATCCGTGCACATTCCACACTAGAAGCTTGTGTTGGGGAACGTAGTAATTTCAAAAAAATTCCTACGCACACGCAAGATCATGTGATGCATAGCAACGAGAGGGGAGAGTGTGATCTACATACCTAGTAGATCGACAACGGAAGCGTTTGGTTGATGTAGTCGTACGTCTTCACGGCCCGACCGATCAAGCACCGAAACTACGGCACCTCCGAGTTTCAGCACACGTTCAGCTCGATGACGATCCCCGGACTCCAATCCAGCAAAGTGTCGGGGAAGAGTTTCATCAGCACGACGGCGTGGTGACGATCTTGATGCACTACTGCAGCAGGGCTTCGCCTAAACTCCGCTACAATATTATCGAGGACTATGGTGGAAGGGGGCACCGCACACGACTAAGGAAAAGATCACGTGGATCAACTTGTGTTCATGGGGTGCCCCTTGCCTCTGTATATAAAGGATGGAGGAGGAGGAGGCCGGCCAAGGCTAGGTGCGGCCAGGATGTGGAGTCCTACTAGGACTCCAAGTCCTAGTAGGAGTCCACCAAGAGGGGAGGAAGGGAGAAGGAAGTGGAGGAGAAGGAGAGGTGGCCGGCCCCCTTTTCCCTAGTCCAATTCGGACTAGAGGGGAGGGGGGCGCAGCAGCCCCTTGGCCCTTTCTCCTCTTCCCACTAAAGCCCATCAAGGCCCATTGCTTCTCCCGTAACTACCCGGTACTCCGAAAAATACCCGAATCACTCGGAACCTTTCCGATGTCCGAATATAGTCGTCCAATATATCAATCTTTACGTCTCAACCATTTCGAGACTCCTCGTCATGTCCCCGATCTCATCCAGGACTCCGAACTCCTTCGGTACATCAAAACTCATAAACTCATAATATAACTGTCATCGAAACCTTAAGCGTGCGGACCCTACGGGTTCGAGAACAATGTAGACATGACCGAGACACGTCTCCGGTCAATAACCAATAGCGGGACCTGGATGCCCATATTGGCTCCTACATATTCTACGAAGATCTTTATCGGTCAGACCGCATAACAACATACGTCGCTCCCTTTGTCATCGGTATGTTACTTGCCCGAGATTCGATCGTCGGTATTCCAATACCTAGTTCAATCTCGTTGCCGGCAAGTCTCTTTACTCGTTCTGTAATACATCATCCCGCAACTAACTCATCAGTATGTATTATTTCCAATAAGTCAGTTGCTCACTCCGGAGAACGGAGTCTTAGTCATCTTGCCCATGAGGCATGGTTTGCAAGCATCAAGTGATTCATAATCAAGCGATTCCAAAAGCCCATCAGCATGGAGTTTCTTCATGCGCTTCACACCAATATGACCTAAACGGCAGTGCTACAAATAAGTTGCACTATCATTATTAACTTTGCATCTTTTGGTTTCAATATTATGATTATGTGTATCACTACGATCGAGATCCAACGAACTATTTTCATTGGGTGTTTAACCATATAAGGTTTTATTCATGTAAACAGAACAACAATTTGTTCTCTTACTTAAATGAATAACCGTATTACAATAAACATGATCAAATCATATTCATGCTCAACGCAAACACCAAATAACACTTATTCAGGTTCAACACTAATCCCGAAAGTATAGGGAGTGTGCGATGATGATCATATCAATCTTGGAACCACTTCCAACATACATTGTCACTTCACCCTCAACTAGTCTTTATTTATTCTGCAACTCCCGTTTCGAGTTACTAATCTTAGCAACTGAACTAGTATCAAATACTGAGGGGTTGCTATAAACACTAGTAAAGTACACATCAATAACATGGGTATCAAATATACTTATGTTCACTTTGCCATCCTTCTTATCTGCCAATCACTTGGGGTAGTTCCGCTTCCAGTGACCAGTCCCTTTGCAGTAGGAACACTTAGTCTCAGGCTTAGGACCAGACTTGGGCTTCTTCACTTGAGCAGCAACTTGCTTGCTGTTTTTCTTGAAGTTCCCCTTCTTCCCTCTGCCCTTTTCTTGAAACTAGTGGTCTTGTCTACCATCAACACTTGATGTTTTTCTCGATTTCTACCTTCGTCAATTTCCGCATTACGAAGAGCTTGGGAATCGTTTCCGTTATCCCTTGCATATCATAGTTCATCACGAAGTTCTACTAACTTGGTGATGGTGACTAGAGAATTCTGTCAATCACTATCTTATCTGGAAGATTAACTCCCACTTGATTCAAGCGATTGTAGTACTCAGACAATTTGAGCACATGCTCACTAGTTGAGCGATTCTCCTCCATCTTTTAGCTATAGAACTTGTTGGAGACTTCATATCTCTCAACTCGGGTATTTGCTTGAAATATTAACTTCAACTCCTAGAACATCTCATATGCTCCATGACGTTCAAAAACGTCTTTGAAGTCCCGATTCTAAGCCATTAAGCATGGTGCACGAAACTATCAAGTAGTCATCATATTGAGCTAGCCAAACGTTCATAACGTCTGCATCTGCTCCTGCAATAGGTCCGTCACTTAGCGGTGCATCAAGGACATAATTCTTCTGTGCAGCAATGAGGATAAACCTCAGATCACGGATCCAATCCGCATCATTGCTACTAACATCTTTCAACACAATTTTCTCTAGGAACATATCAAAATAAACACAGGGAAGCAACAACGCGAGCTATTGATCTACAACATAATTTGCAAAATACTACCAGGACTAAGTTCATGATAAATTTAAGTTCAATTAATCATATTACTTAAGAACTCCCACTTAGATAGACATCCCTCTAATCCTCTAAGTGATTACGTGATCCAAATCAACTAAACCATGTCCGATCATCACGTGAGATGGAGTAGTTTCATTGGTGAACATCGCTATGTTGATCATATCTACTATATGATTCACGCTCGACCTTTCGGTCTCCGTGTTCCGAGGCCATATCTGTATATGCTTGGCTCGTCAAGTATAACCTGAGTATTCCGCGTGTGCAACTGTTTTGCACCCGTTGTATTTGAACGTAGAGCCTATCACACCCGATCATCACGTGGTGTCTCAGCACGAAGAACTTTCGCAACGGTGCATACTCAGGGAGAACACTTCTTGATAATTTAGTGAGAGATCATCTTATAATGCTACCGTCAATCAAAGAAAGATAAGATGCATAAAAGATAAACATCACATGCAATCAATATAAGTGATATGATATGGCCATCATCATCTTGTGCTTGTGATCTCCATCTCCTGAAGCACCGTCGTGATCACCATCGTCACCGGTGTGACACCTTGATCTCCATCGTAGCATCGTTGTCGTCTCGCCAAGCTTGTGCTTCTACGACTATCGCTACCGTTTAGTGATAAAGTAAAGCATTACATCGCGATTGCATTGCATACAATAAAGCGACAACCATATGGCTCCTGCCGGTTGCCGATAACTCGGTTACAAAACATGATCATCTCATACAATAAAATTCAGCATCATGTCTTGACCATATCACATCACAACATGCCCTGCAAAAACAAGTTAGACGTCCTCTACTTTGTTGTTGCAAGTTTTACGTGGCTGCTACGGGCTTAAGTAAGAACCAATCTCACCTACGCATCAAAACCACAACGATAGTTTGTCAATTTGACTCCGTTTTAACCTTCGCAAGGACCGGGCGTAGCCACACTTGGTTCAACTAAAGTTGGAGAAACTGTCACCCACAAGCCACCTCTGTGCAAAGCACGTCGGGAGAACCGGTCTCGCGTAAGCGTACGCGTAATGTCAGTCTGGGCCGCTTCATCCAACAATACCGCCGAACCAAAGTATGACATGCTGGTAGGCAGTATGACTTATATCGCCCACAACTCACTTGTGTTCTACTCGTGCATATAACATCAACATATAAAACCTAGGCTCTGATACCACTGTTGGGGAACCTAGTAATTTCAAAAAAATTCCTACGCACACGCAAGATCATGTGATGCATAGCAACGAGAGGGGAGAGTGTGATCTACATACCTAGTAGATCGACAACGGAAGCGTTTGGTTGATGTAGTCGTACGTCTTCACGGCCCGACCGATCAAGCACTGAAACTACAGCACCTCCGCGTTTCAGCACACGTTCAGCTCGATGACGATCCCCGGACTCCGATCCAGCAAAGTGTCGGGGAAGAGTTCCGTCAGCACGACGGCGTGGTGACGATCTTGATGTACTACTGCAGCAGGGCTTCGCCTAAACTCCGCTACAATATTATCGAGGACTATGGTGGAAGGGGGCACCTCACACGGCTAAGGAAAAGATCACGTGGATCAACTTGTGTTCATGGGGTGCCCCTTGCCTCGGTATATAAAGGATGGAGGAGGAGGAGGCCGGCCAAGGCTAGGTGAGGCCAGGATGTGGAGTCCTACTAGGACTCCAAGTCCTAGTAGGAGTCCACCAAGAGGGGAGGAAGGGAGAAGGAAGTGGAGGAGAAGGAGAGGTGGCCGGCCCCCTTTTCCCTAGTCCAATTCGGACTAGAGGGGAGGGGGGCGCAGCAGCCCCTTGGCCCTTTCTCCTCTTCCCACTAAAGCCCATCAAGGCCCATTGCTTCTCCCGTAACTACCCGGTACTCCGAAAAATACCCGAATCACTCAGAACCTTTCCGATGTCCGAATATAGTCGTCCAATATATCAATCTTTACGTCTCGACCATTTCGAGACTCCTCGTCATGTCCCCGATCTCATCTGGGACTCCGAACTCCTTCGGTACATCAAAACTCATAAACTCATAATATAACTGTCATCGAAACCTTAAGCGTGCGGACCCTACGGGTTCGAGAACAATGTAGACATGACCGAGACACGTCTCCGGTCAATAACCAATAGCGGGACCTGGATGCCCATATTGGCTCCTACATATTCTACGAAGATCTTTATCGGTCAGACCGCATAACAACATACGTCGTTCCCTTTGTCATCGGTATGTTACTTGCCCGAGATTCGATCGTCGGTATTCCAATACCTAGTTCAATCTCGTTGCCGGCAAGTCTCTTTACTCGTTCTGTAATACATCATCCCGCAACTAACTCATTTAGTTGCAATGCTTGCAAGGCTTAAGTGATGTGCATTACCGAGAGGGCCCAGAGATACCTCTCCGACAATCGGAGTGACAAAACCTAATCTCGAAATACGCCAACCCAACATGTACCTTTGGAGACACCTGTAGTACTCCTTTATAATCACCCAGTTACGTTGTGACGTTTGGTAGTACCCAAAGTGTTCCTCCGGTAAACGGGAGTTGCATAATCTCATAGTTATAGGAACATGTATAAGTCATGAAGAAAGCAATAGCAACATACTAAACGATCGAGTGCTAAGCTAATGGAATGGGTCATGTCAATCAGATCATTCTCTTAATGATGTGATCCCGTTAATCAAATAACAACTCATTGTTCATGGTTAGGAAACATAACCATCTTTGATTAACGAGCTAGTCAAGTAGAGGCATACTAGTGACACTTTGTTTGTCTATGTATTCACACATGTATTATGTTTCCGGTTAATACAATTCTAGCATGAATAATAAACATTTATCATGATTATAAGGAAATAAATAATAACTTTATTATTGCCTCTAGGGCATATTTCCTTCAGCTTGTAGGGCTGCGTATCCATGGAAATAACCCACCGTCCGCCTATGACCGCACGTCACTGCCGTGCATCCACCTGTAGATCCTCCTCTTGCAGTGGGAGGGCCGACGTTTCCCAGCCAAAAAGGGCTAGAATCGCTGCAATGTGACTGTCACTCAACGACTTGGAGAAAAGGCCGGCGTACATCTGTAGAGCCCCATCCGAGATAACCTATGCCTCGTTGGCCAAACACAGCCTGCATATCAGAAGGCATTGCTGCTTGGAACCAGCCATACGACAACCAGGTCCCTTCGCCAGACGCAGGCTTCTTCTTGAGCTGGACACCGGTTGTTGTTTCCTCCTTGGTCTCCTAGTGGTGGTCGTCTTCATACGCTCAGAGGGTCTGGCCAGCACAGGGTTTGGTGTCCTCGGCATTGCCGAGCAAAAATGCTCCACCGCTTCCTGGATAGGAGCCTACACCGTTTCCTGCATTGGCGTCCGCTCATCATCTCCCGCATGCAGCTGGTTGGAGGAACCAGACGTGGCCGATAACGTGACGCAGAACATATTCCCATACTCTCTGCATGCCTGGCCATGCATTTCCGGTAGCTACACGCCGCGTGTCCCACTTTGGCTTTCCAACGCACTCGAATATTCCAGCCCATCAAATCTGTCCCCACTAGTATTGAAATCCCCAAAAGTGATCTCCTGTCGCGGCAGGCAGGTGGGGTCCTCCTCTGGGTCGCCCGGCAGCAGCAGATCCCAGGAGCCAATTGGGATGGTGCAGCTTGTGCCATCGCGCCCACGTTCACTCAGCGCCGTGGGGTGGGATGGCTGGCCAACCACAAAAGCCAGCCCAGACATGGCCCACCTTATCCTGCCATTGGGCTGGTTAACCGAGGCAGGCAACAGCTCGGGGTACGTCCCAGCCAGTTCGAGCTAGCGCGAGATGGTTCTGGAGCCACAAAACGACGCAGGCGGTTCTGGCCTGCCCCGGCCCTCCATCGCACTTTGCCGCGTCTCACACTGCCCCGGTTGAAACTGTGAATAATTCTCCCCTGAGCTGAGCCCTCTCCCTCCCCCCCTCCCTTGTCGGCTGCCACTCTGGCGCCGGCGCCCAGCCCTCCGGCCAGTGGTCGCTCCGGCCCCGGCGTCCAGCCCTCCCGCCGGTGGCTACTCCGGCTCCGGCATCCACTTCCTCGTTCTCCGCCTGTCGCGCGTCCCTGGCTTCGCCGGGATCTCGCAGTCCGCCCTCCGTCTTGTCCGCCCTCCAGCGCGAGAGGCCGGTGGTCTCTGGACTGGGTCTGTCGGGCTCTCCGGGCTCCACCGGCTCGTCCTCGGCCGGTGCGGCGCAGGCTGAGTTGATGGCGCCAGCCCGGGATGAGGCTGCACCGGCCCTCGCGGCGGACTGGCACCGGCCAGGCCCCACTCGTAAGGCTAGGTGGAGGCGTCGTCGGGCACTGCGGCGCCAGCAGGAGGCTGGCGGGCAGAGGAGCCGCCCGTCGTCCTCCTCCCCCTCAGAAAGGCGGCTGATTCCGCCGGATTTGTACGGCCTCTGCTTCCGGTGCTTTCAGGAGGGGCACCGCCGGTGTGACTGTACCAACGAGCCGCTCTGTATCCGCTGTGGGTTCTCTGGGCACGTCTCCTCCCAGTGCACGGTGCCGTGCAGCCCGATCTCGGCGGAAGCCCTGCGTCGTGTCGTCATCGACAAAGTGTCCAAGTCTCGCCGGACCTTGCCGTCATCGTCGCTGGCGCCGGCCATGGGGGGCAGGCCGATGGAGCCTAGGCAGGACGCGCCTCCGGCGCTGTCTTCGCTAGTTGCGCCCGGCCCCCCTCCCATGATGTCCGCTGCCATGCCCCTGGCGCGTGCTGAGCTCTGCATAGTGTCGCGCTTAGCGGGGATGGCAGATCTGGAGCACAGGCTGCAACTTGCCATGGTGGCGTACGTAGGCGGCGCCAGGCCGCCGGTCTCCTGCGTGGACGCGGCGATTGCCATCTTCGAGCAGCTTGAGATTCCTCGACACCGTTTATCCGTGCACAAGTTCCATCTTGAAGATTTTCTGGTTGTCTTCGCGTCCCATGACCTCCGCAACAGAGCATTGGGAGTCCCTTTCATTGAGCATCCAAGGTTCAAGCTTTTCACCAAGCCATGGCTGAGACAGGCACAAGCATAGTCCAAATTGATGAGAGTTCAGGTTGATCTCATGATTGAAGGAGTTCCATCGCATGCCTGGTCCAGAGAGACGGCGCCGGAGTTGTTGGGTTCGTCCTGTCTGATTGAGAGCCTGGCGCCCGAGACTACTAACAGAGAGGATATGTCGCTCTTCAAGCTCCGTGCATGGGGTGTGGATCCGGATGATATTCCGGCGTGTCGTCGTCTTTGGGTGCCGGAGCCCGACGAGACTTTGGTGAACCCGGTGGCGCGCGTTTCTTCGTTCCGTCAACTGCTGGAATATCCCACGCTCATCCATATTGGTCGGCTCCGGGATCATTCGCCGCCAGAGTTGTGGCGTCGATCGCCGAGTTCAGACGGAGGCAGTGGTCAGAGTGGGTTGCCGAAGAGTTCCAATGGATCCTTCCAGGGTGAATGGAGGGTGCTGCCCTAGACGAGGGGGGTCCGTGATGATCGCGGCGCTGGCCGGCACTCGCCGAGCCATGCCGGCGGTGGAGGGCGGTTCCGCTCCTACCGGCAGGCTCTAGAAGGCAGGGTGGGTCCCTCGACCTGGCGCATTCCGCCAATGGAGACTGGACCGGCGTCAGCAGTGGAGGTCACGGGGCTGGCCCGCCACAGTCCTCAGGGCGTGCGGGGCCCCCGCGTGGTTGCGATCCAAAGTGCCGTTGCACCGCGGTCTTGACAGGTGTTGGCAGCTGGCGAGCTGGTCACACCTACTCCACCCGACAAGGCTGTGGATGGGGCCAATCCCCAGGAGTTGGAGACCAACCAGATGCTAGTCACGCCAGTCTTGGCCGACAATTCTGCGGAGAAGGATAGCGTCCCAGAGAAAGATCTGGAGGTGATTGGGCAAGTTGATCCGCCCTTGGTTACGGCGCCAATGGTGGAACTGAGTGTAGGGACGCTGCAGCGTGGGGGCATGGAGGGGCCAATGGCTTCTGATCCACATGCTCAGGATTCGCCGCTGGCAATGATTGCCTCGGATCCGATGAGGCCAGAGGTGCCTAGTGGCTTGCATTCGGAGGGGACCACACAGGCTTCGATGCCACAGATAATCCCAGAGAGGGGTGCGGTGATTGCGGTGCCGCAGGGAATCTCGGAGGAGATGGGGCCAGCTGCTGGCCTGTCCCTGCCTGCGGGTTAGGCGCCGGTGGCTGAACTGCGAATCTTCCAGCCTCGGAGACGGTCCTGGGTGGGCCAGGGCTGCATGGCTCATCTGATGTGACTACGTCGCATGCTGGTTACGTGCGCACGTTGCCGGCGTCTGGGACTCCTGCTCCGCTTACAGCTGTGGATCCTTCAGTGGAGCTAGCGCGTCTTTCTTCCAAGGAAGCGCTGGCACTGGGCAACATCAAAACATATTGTGCGGGACTATTGAATAAATTGGCGCCACCGCTCCTCAAAGAAATCGAAGTGGACAATGGAGTTAGACCAGGGCAAGACCCCTTCACACCACGGCGCAACACCCGCTCGCTCAGCTCCACTTCCAGGAGCTCCAAAGCTTCGGCCGCTGAGACGGTCCTTCTGAAAGCACTGGGTATAGTGCCGAACGAGCTGGCAATCACAGATGGAGCATTGTCGCACCTTCGTGAGATGTTCGACTCGCCACTTCAAGACAAGCACCTACGTACCATCGCTGCTATCTTTGGCAAAGCGCTGCCCATGGAGCTGGGTATGGAGAACCAGGTGGTCACTGCCAACTAGGCAGTTGTCCACCCCCGGAGTGTGTGACCTTTCCATGTCACGCGTGAAAATGGAGCTGGTGAGCTGGAATGTTCGTGGGTTGAACAGTTCGGCTAGGAGAAAAGCATTGAGAGAGTTCGTCGATGCCACTCGGCCTGGGATTTTTTGTGTCCAGGAGTCTAAATTGGATGGTGTAGATCAATTTACCATTCTGCAATGCTTTGGTCCATCATATGATGGTTTCTATTACTTGTCGGCCATGGGGACCCGTGGTGGTATCATTTTGGTGTGGGACTCATCGGTCGCTACCATCACTAACGGTGTGCGGGACTCTAATTTTATTACGGCTTACGTGACACCGAGGGAAGGTGCACCTTGGTGGATTTCGGTTGTCTATGGGCCACAAGAGGATCATGAGAAGATCCGATTCATGGATGAGCTATCTGCGAGGCGTTTGCTCTGTCCCGGACCTTGGTTAGCGATTGGAGACTTCAATCTCATTTTGAACGCGGCCGACAAGAGTAATGCCAACCTTGACAGGAGAATGATGGGCAAATTTAGACGGTTTGTGGATTCCAATGGTCTTAAGGAGCTCTTCTTGCATGGTCGTGCTTTCATGTGGAGCAATGAGAGGGATAACCCCACCCTCACTAAGATTGATAGAGTGTTTGTCTCGGTCAATTGGGAGCTCGACCATCCTGATGGTTTGCTGCAAGCTCTGTCCACGGCCATTTCAGACCATTGTCCGCTTCACCTTGCTATGGAGGATCACTTACAGCCTCATAGAAGGTTTCGCTTTGAATCTTTTTGGATCAAACTTGACGGTTTTGACGAGGCAGTGGTAGAGGCTTGGACATGTGACCCCAGCATCTCGGACCCCTTCCTCAGATTGGACGTGCTTCTTCGTAAGACAGCTCATGACCTAACCGCTTGGGGACAAAGGAAGATTGGCAATGTAAAGCTTCAAATTGCAATGGCAAACTGGATCATTCTGCAGCTTGATCGGGCAATGGATCACCGTACCCTCTCGGCAGGAGAAAGATGGCTCCGGAACACCCTGAAGCTCACGTCCTTGGGTTTGGCTTCGCTCGAGCGCACGATTGCACGGCAACGTTCGCGAATCCGCTGGCTGAGCGAAGGAGATGCTAACACCAAACTGTTTCATCTGGTGGCTAATGGCAGAAAGTTGAGGAACTTCATACCGGCATTGCAGCTCGAGGACACAGTTATCATCGACCAAAACGGCAAGGAGGAGGCTTTCTATAATGCATACAAGGAGCTTTTGGGCACGTACCAGGCTAGAGAGCACACGATTGACCTCGACTTCCTGGGCATAACACCGTTGGATCTCCAGGAGCTGGATGCCATCTACACGGAGGAGGAGGTCTACTCGGTGATCAAAAGCATGCCGACCGAGAGAGCGCCAGGCCCGGATGGCTTCATCGGACTGTTCTTCCATAGGGCTTGGAGCATCATCAAAGATGATATCATGGCTGCAATTCACAAGCTCCAGCTTGGAAATGGAAGGGGATTTGGTAGATTAAATCGGGAGATTATTACCCTAATCCCTAAGAGACCAGATGCCCGCAGAATCCGTGACTTCAGACCGATCAGCCTACTACATAGCATACCGAAGATTAAGGCAAAGATGATGGCCTCGAGGCTATGTCTGCGGATGCATGAACTGGTCAGCATCAACCAATCGGCTTATATCAGAGGCAGGAACATACATGACAACTTCATGCTTGTCCGACAAGTTGCCAGGAGCTTGCATCGTAGAAAGGCTAAAGGAGTGTTGGTTAAGCTTGATATCTCCCATGCCTTTGACTCTCTATCCTGGTCGTCCTTGCTCGAGGTGCTAAGAGCCAAAGGGTTCTCTGAACATTGGTGTTCTCAGCTTGCCAGTCTCCTGCCTACGGCCAGCTCGCGAGTTCTAGTGAATGGATGCCCGGGTAAGAAATTCAGACATGTCAAAGGGCTGCGACAAGGGGACCCGGTTTCCCCACTGCTCTTCATCATTGCTATGGACGTCCTCACGGCTATGATTGTGGAAGCGCAAGAATGGGGAGCGATCAGCGCTATGCCAGGGTGCACGCCTTTCCAAAGGTTGTCGATCTATGCTGATGACGTTATTCTCTTCATCAGACCGACTATGGCTGATCTGTGCTTTACTAGCTCTGCACTACAAATGTTTGGCACTGCTTCCGGACTACACGTCAATTTCGCCAAGTCGTCTGCCATCATGATACGCTCTGATGAGACAGACTCGGAGAGAGTGGCGGCTGCTTTGCCATGGAGCATGGATTCCTTCCCGTGTAAGTATCTCGGCATGCAGCTTTTTATCAAGCAGCTCACTCGCTCGGATTGGCAGCCGGTGGTTGATGATGTGCTTAACTTCCTGCCGGGTTGGCAGCGCGGATTGGTCACGAGATCGGGCAGACTGATTCTGGTTAACACGGTGATCAGAGCAAGACCCACACACCATATGTTGGTGGCTGATGCGCCAAAGTGGGCGCTGGAGCGCGCGGACAAGAGCTGTCGCGCGTTCTTCTGGGCAGGAACTGATCAAATCCATGGAGGCAAGTGTCTGGTCTCGCGTTGCAAGAGGTGTGCCGACCCAAACAGCTTGGTGGTCTGGGAGTTTTGGACTTGAACAAGCATGGTCTGGCCTTGAGACTTAGGTGGGAGTGGCTCAAACGTACGGATGATTCGAGACCCTGGCAGGGTTTGCCGTTAGCTATGGATGCCAACGTTCAGATGGCTTTCAACAGTCTGGTGCATTGGAAACTGGGCAATGGAGAGAAAATCCTATTCTGGAAGGATCGGTGGGTGGATGGCTCGACTATGGGTGAGATTGCACCTCTCATACAACAGCGGGTCCGCACTCAAGTGGCCAATCGGCGCACGGTCAGAGAAGCCCTGCTCATGCATCGATGGGCCAATGACATTTCGGGCGAGCTCTCTGCGGATGGGCTCTTTCAACTTATAAAACTCTGGGATATTATGATCAATATGGTGCTTGACCCGATGGAAAGTGACTCCCCCGCTTGGAGATGGAACAGCGGCGGAGTTTACACCTCTAGATCGACTTATGCCATGTTGTGGCACGACAGTGTACGCTTTGCTCCGGCCGCGGCAATTTGGAAATGTTGGGCGCCTTTATCGTGCAAGCTGTTCATGTGGCTTGCCATGCAATACCGGCTTTGGACGGCGGTTCGACGGCTACGACATGGTTTGCAAGACCAGACATCTGCTTGCTACATCTGCGACCAAGAGGAGGATACGGTTGATCATATCTTACTTCGCTGCGTCTTCGCGCGGCAAGTCTGGCATTGCTGCTTTCTACGAGCCAGGATCACGACCGACCTGGTCCCCACGTAGGATGACAAGATTGCAGATTGGTGGTTGCATGTGCGCAAGCAGATCCCGAAGGAGGCTCGGAAAGGATTCGACTCGGTTGTCATGCTCATCTATTGGAGTCTTTGGAAGCATCGCAACGGGCTGGTGTTTGGTCCAACCAGAGAAGAGAAGTCTCTTCTATCGCAAGCTTTACTGGTCAGGTCTTTGATGATCTGCATACTTGGGCGTCGGCAGGAGCTCACGGAGTTACCGCGTTTTATGAGGAGAGTTTAGGTGTAGGAGTGGAGTTTCGAGGGCTTAGTTGTGACAACTTGTGAGTCACCTCGGCCTAGTGTAAGATCCATCTCTTGTACATATTTCTGCCTTCTACTCCCTCCGTTCGGAATTACTTGTCTCGGATATGAATGTATCTAGAACTAAAATATATCTAGATACAGTCATCTCTGCGACAAGTAATTCTAAACGGAGGGAGTATAAAGCTAAGGTACGCGATTGTGTACTCTTAAAAAACCACTGCCCCGGCCCTTCCATACTTTCCATGTGTCCGTCTCTCACACGACCGCCAGCGCTTTCCGCAAGGAGTCCACTTTCTCTTTCCATCTGGTCCACCCTCTTGTTTGACCGCACGTTCCCCGCTACTGGGGATTGCAACGCCAACGGATTGGCTTAGCTTTTAAATTTTATGTAGAAAACTTTGTGATCTTGAGAGGCAGCCTTTTGTAGACACCAGATACAAACGCTTTTCACCCGGTATTGATTCATCCATGAAACTTTTTATAAACACAACAATCAGATAATACTTCAAAACGTCTCAAAAGTACAGATATCATTGGCAAACCTAAGGTACTGCCGGGCAACTAACAAAAAGGGCAACTCTTAAATATGGTGACGGGCAAAACCTCTTGTCAAGATTTTCATAAACATAGGTACTACCGCTGACACTTGCCTGGTGAGAGATTATTGCGAAGCTTTCATGCTCACAGTTGTAGTAAACAAAGTAGTAGCACTTCCCAGTACAAAACTATACTGTGGGGACGTTTTATTTAACACGCTACATACGCAGGCGCTCATATAAACGCGTATATACCCATCCCTATAAACGCACCCACGCACACCCTACCCCAATAAACACCTAGGAGAGATTGAGCCGGTATATCATCTTGAGATTTTACTAAGTCACCGTAGGTGCCTTGTAGTCGACAGGAACGTCTCCTCCCATTGAACGCGCATCGCCAGAAATCCTGAAATAAATTCAAAACAAATGCGAGCACCGGGACTTAAACCCTGATGTGCTGGGAATACCACTGTCCTCCTAATCATCCAACCATAGGTTGGTTTGCACGTTTCATGGACGTTGTTGATCCCGTTTTGCAAGATCCTCTCAAGTATTCCATACTACTACATTGACAACTCCTCTTCAAGTTGATTCTCAAAGGAAGACAACAAAGTCCAAGGTAAATACTAGTCATAGGCTCAAAGCAATTGCACTGTGTTTTAGAAACAAAGAAAAAAGCGACGCCTCAAGATAAAGTACTAAAAATATACTAGCAAAACGGCCCGTGCATTGCAACGGGAGAAAAAAAATAATATTCAATGGCCATGACCACATTTCGCTCCATTATCGAGATACACAATCACTCTCATTTTCGTGACATCATGAACAACTTTTGAAAATCATGAACATTTTTTTAAACTCGTGAAGATATCTGAAATCATGAACATTTTTACAGTTTTTTGAATATTTTCTAAAATCAGGAACATTTTTTAATTCATGAAAATTTAATACTATTTGTAAACATTTATTTAATTGTAAAATTCTTTAAAAACATTTTACTTGAATAGGCGAACATTTCTAGAATCGACGAACAATTTTTTTGGAAATTGGTGGAGTAATTTTTGAAATTCATGAACATTTTTTTGATTTAAAGAACATTTTTGAAATGCATGATAATTTTGGAATCAACAAACATTTTATGAATCAATAAACTATTTTGTAAGTCATGAACAGTTTTTGAATTTTTAGGATATTTTTTAATTCATAAATATTTTTGAATTGACGAATTTTTGTTAAATTTTTTTATTACACAAACTTCTAAAAAAAATCATGAACATTTTGTTTATTTTTTTAACATTTGTTTTGAATATTGCAAACATTTTTGGAAAACCGCGATCATTTTCTGAATCCACAAATATTTATGAAGTATTAAATATTTTATTTTAAAATTCTCATTTTTTTAATTTTCATAACTTTTTTTAAGTATAAATTATTTAAATTAGAAAAAACAAAGACGGAAAAGGAAAATGAAAAATAAAAAACGAAATTCAGTGTAGGTAAGCTACTTTCTAATGGTGCAAAAGCTTGGCCAAACACCAGCCTTAGAGCATCTCCACTCGCGCCCCCAACATGCCCCCGAGGGCGGGTTTTCTTGCGCCGGGGCCGAAAAACCCCCCAGTCCCCCCCCCCCCCCCCCCCCCAAGGACACCAAATTTCGCCGGTTCGGCCCATTTTTTGGCCCGGCGATCCCAGGCCGAACCCAGCACACTAGGGGGCGCTTGGGGGCTCCGGCGGAGGGAAAATCCGCTCCTGGGCCACCACTGTGAGGCGAAAAAGTATTTCCCATGTCCAGATTCGCCCCCGCGCGCCCCCTTCCGTCGTCGTGCATATTCCAGCGCCACCGCCGCTAGAAAAGGTCATTTCCCCCGTCGGAAAAGAGAGGGTCGAACGGCAGCCTCCACCCCGCCCCTAGGCGAGCTTTCCGGCGCTCCGGCCACGCAGGCGGGGACACTGGCGGTTGCATGCCTACCTCGCCCGCCAGGCGTTCGGTGATTTTTCTGCCCGGCGATGGACTCGGACGACGAGGAGGCGTTCGCGGCGCTACTGGAGGAGGAAGCCGATGCCGACGCCCAGGACGAAGAGCACCTCATGGTTCTCGCCGCTCTGGCCGGCCTGTTCGCGAGCAATGCAAAGCCGTGGTGAGGTGGCTCGACGCCGGACCGAGTGAAGGCAAAGCAGAGGCATCGACTGGAAGGTTGTTGCTTACTCTACGTCGACTACTTCGCCGATGCTCCACTGCACGGCGAGAAAGTATTTCGGCTCGTTATCGAATGAGTCGAAAGCTCTTCCTCGGGATTGTGAATTCCATCCGAGAGTTCGACAGCTACTTCAAGTGCAAGAAAGATTGCATCGGTACACTTGGATTCACCTCACTCCATAAGTGCACTACAGCTATAAGAATGCTTGCATACCGAGCTCCCAGTGATATGCTGGAAAACTATGGACGCATGGCCGAGTCCACCACCATTGACTGTTTGTACAAGTTCTGCAGGGCAGTGGTGGCAGTGTTTGGGCCACAATACTTGCGATCACCCAATGTCGAAGACACTACTCGGATCCTAGCACATAATGCAGCAAGAGGATTCCCTAAGATGCTTGGAAGCATAGACTGCATGCATTGAGCATGGAAAAACTGTCTGTTTGCTTGACAGGGGATGTACAAAGGCGCCAAAGGAGCTTGCAGTGTGGTACTTGAGGCAATGGCCACACAGGACATCTGAATTTGGCACTCCTTCTTTGGCATGCGAGGAACTCACAATGACATCATCATACTGCAGTGCTCGAATGTCTTTGTCGAGCTTGTTGAAGGTCATGCTCCTCCGATGAACTTCGAGGTCAATGGGCGCCACTACAACAGGGGCTACTACCTAGCAGATGGCATCTATCCGAGATGGTCCACATTTGTGAAGACTATCTCAAACCTTGTGCCAGGAGGCAAGAACTCCTACTTTGCCAAGTGTCTGGAGGCTTGCAGGAAGGATGTTGAGCGGGCATTTGGTGTGCTCCAATCTCGATTTGTTGTTGTCCGGTACCCCGCCCTAACCTGTTCGAAAGATTAATGTGGGAAGTCATGACTTGCTGTGTCATCTTGCACAACATGATGATTGAGAGCGAGCAGGAAGAGCAGGGTCCTCTTACCCAAGTTGATCACCAACTACCGATAACCTGGACTACCTTCCTCAATATGCGTCAGGAGATCCGAGACCCACAGGTGCATCAACAACTGCAGCACGATCTGGTGGAGCACCTATGGACGCTCAAAGGCAACACCTAGCTCGATGTGTGATGAAATATGTGTTTTTATTTGTTGAACTATTTGATTTGTATTGATTTGTTGAACTATTTGATTTGTATTGATTTCTGTGATGAACTATGTGATAACAATTAGCTTTTTGTTGAATTTGTGCCGAAGCACGCCGAAATTGGGCCAATTTGCGCCAAAAGTGGGCCAAAAACGGCGGCTGGGGGGGCGACTGAAAACCCGAGCCCCCCACGCCGATTCTTCCGCCAGTTGGCCCCCACAAGCCCCTAGGGGGCCGAATGGCTAGACATGCTCTTACAATCTAATCTTCAATTATCTGAAGCCATCAAACAAGGTCGTCTCTATTGTCAGACACTGAACTTAACCATTCTCTACACTCCACTGAAAGAACATTAGCTACACAATATGCAGGATACCAATTAAGACAACCATATTTAGGAGAAACGAAAGCACATTAGCTACACATCATGGACTTTATCCATGTTCAGTTTTTTTTTTGGGACAAGCTTTTTTGGGAGTTTATCCAAGTTTTTGTTCTTGTATAATACTCCCTTCGTCCGAAAAAGCTTGTCCCAAGTTTGTCTTTTAAATGGATGTATCTAGCACTAACTTGGTGCTAGATACATCCGTTTGAGGGACAAACTTTTGCGGACAGAGGGAGTATTTTATAAGAACAAAAACTACTTGCATCCATAAAGTAGGTGTCATTTTGGTTTTACTTTGATCACACCAGCTTGTAAAAGGCAAACACTTGTATGTCAAATTCAGACATGATTACATATTTGTTCTGACTGATATGATATGGAGGCGATTCTTGAGATTTACCTCATTACACAATCACCTTCCAACGGTCAGTAAATCCTTGTTTTTCCCAGTTTCTTCTGCATTTGGCGTCACTGTTGCTTCAGAAAGTTCGAACTTGAACAGATTGCCATGGCATTTCCTTCTGTGTTTGCTCTAATATGGGAATCTTCAGGTAAAGCCATGATACCAGCAGAACCACTATCTGAGATATTTGCGACATTAACTTGGTTAGTGAACGAACCCATGTCATTTTAAGCAACACTGGCAACCTGGAGACTAATTAAATAAATATTATAACAGCATGTTCATAAGCTGTACATGCCTTGCCATATGCCCAATTCTTCCTAATGCAGCTGTACTTATTTAAAAAAATAAATTGCAGTACAAAGAGAAGCAATATTGGAACACTAACAAACATGAAGTCCATGGTCAGAAATCACATGGAGCCTATGAGACATAAATGTCTCCTGTTTATTTAAGCAAAACAATATGTACAATAATAAATTATACAAGATGGATAAACGTATTTTCAGGTGACATACATATGCATCATGGAAAAGCTACCGATTTATTTATGGCTTGTTAGGGAAAAAATACGTTTGATGAAAAACAAACTGATATAATCAGAGTAACAAACACCATCTATGGAATAAACTACGACGCAATGAAATAAAAAACGATGCGGGCTATGAAATTACGCAGCCCCCCTGGAAGGTTAGATCTTATAATCTCCTAGGGGGAGAACACAGCCGAATTGGAGCAAAAGCACTCTGATATCATGTATATCTATCATCCATTGTGTTGAAAATAGTTATGATGCTGCACATGCCTAGCCATGCTAAATTCTTCCTAATGGAGCTATACCAACTTACCAAAATAAACTGCAGTACAAAGAGAAGCAAGCAATATTGGAACACTAACAAACAGCAAGTCCATGGTCAGAAATCACATGGAGCTAAACTATGAGACATAAATGTGTGTCTCATAGGTATGCAAGAAAAATAATACATACAAACAAACTATGCAAGATCGATGAAAATACTTTCAGGTAACATACAGATGCAGCAGGGAAAAGCTAGCAAGTTATTTATGCTTTGTCAAGGGAGAAAATATGTTCTATGTAAAAGAAACTGGTATTACCAGAGTAACAAAAACCATCTACAGAAACTAAGAGGCAATGTAGGAAAAACAATGCGAGCTATAAAACTAAGCAGCCCCTTGAAGGTCAGATCTTATCATCTCCCAGAGGTGGCACACAGCGGAAATGGAGCAAAACAAACTCTGATGACATGTATATCTACTCGTATCTTGTGTTGAGAAGTATCGATGAATCAAATTACAGAAATTCTAATACAAGCAGGAAGGCGGTACGGCTCAACCAAAGAAGCATGAGTTACATTCAGGAGATCTGTGCTCTAGAAGTTCTTCAAGATTTTATCCTGTGATACGCCATCTGCTGTAAGGGCCGAGGTGACCTCCTCGATCATTTGGCTTTGCCCGCATAGCACAGCCCCAGTGGAAGCAGGATTGGCAATGTTCTTGGCTTCCAAGAACGCACGCTGAACATAACCCCTTTCACCTTTCCAGCCATCATCTGGCCGTGACAGGACCGGCACTATCTTGAGCCCAGATGACTCCCACTCTGCAAATCTCTCCTGATACGCCATTGTTTCCAGATTCCTGGCGCCATAGTAGAGCCTCACGTCAGCTCTCTGCTTGGCCGCGAAGCCGAACTCGATGAGCGAGCGGATCGGGCTGATCCCGGTCCCGGTGGCGAAGAGGAGCAGCGTCTCCGCGGCGTCCGCCGGGGTCACCCTCTCGACCGGGAACCCCTTCCCCATGATTGCGCCGAGCTCCACCACGTCCCCGTCGCGGAGGCCGCAGAGCTTCTCCGCGGTGGCGCCGGGCACGGCCTTGACGAGGAACTCGAAAGCGCCTCCCCCCGGCGGCGACGCGATGGCCATGAAGGCCGGCTTGAGGTCGTCCTCCCCGGGGACGCGGACCAGGAGGTACTGCCCCGGCGCGGTGAAGGAGGACGCGAGGTCGGCGGCGTCGGAGAGGTCTACGCGCAGGTGGAAGAGCGAGCCGTCGGCGCTGGCCGCGCCGATGGAGGCGACGGGGGCCGCGTTCCAGACCGCCGCGTCCTGCTTGACCGCGGCGGCCGCCAGGGAGGGCAGGCGGCGCCGGAGGAAGGGGAGCGAGCGCAGCATTTTGGGGCTGGCGAAGGCATGCCGGGAGGAGGGGAGGGGGGCGAGGGGCGTGGCGGAGATGGTGGCGGCCGTGGCCATGGCGGAGGGTCGGGGCTCCGAAGGCGCCGAGAAAGTAGGAGACCGTGGGGATCGGGTGGCGATTAGGAGAGGAGAGGAGACCGTGGCTCTTGGGATGAAGGTGGGGGTCGGGCTTGGGTGGGCCCGGTGCTGTCAGGTTAGGTGCGCGCGGCCCATGATCAATAAAATCCCACTATCCCATTTGCCAGGGGAGAGCCGGCGTGTCCAACATGTAGCGGCTCAGAGCATCTCCAGCCGTTGGCCTCACAGGGGCCTCTAAAATCGCCTCCTGGGGTGAGCCGACGCAAAAACTCGGTCTGAGGTCGAGTTGGTCTCCAGCCGCCGGTTCCAGGGTCGTCCCTAGGCACGGTCAAAAAAATTTAAATATGTTGCAAAGTTCAAAGTTCGGCGAAGTTCGGCATATATTACATTTAAAAAGCGGGTTTTTATTACATATATAATTAAAAAAAGAACTGGCTAAAAGCTGAGTAGTAGTCGTCGTTGTCCGGCTTCTCCTCCTTGACGCGACCGTCCCTGGTGGACCCCTTACCGGCGTCGCCTATGCGGGCTGGTGGCGGCGGCGCGACGGCGTCGTCGCTGTCCTCGATGACGACGATTCCTCCCTCGTCGCGACCCCGGTGGCGCTACGCGAATCGCCGCAGGGCGGCGCACTAGCGCTCCCTCGCCATCTTCAGGGAGTCCGCGCGCGCCCATTCTAGGGCCGCGTCGTCGTTGAGCTCGACGTCGGCGCCGTGCTCCGTCTTCACCGCGGGGAGGCCCGGCTCTGTCTTCAACGGCGCCAGGCTCGGCTCCGTCTTGGGCTTGACGAAGCGCGGAGGAGCCGACGAGGGGGCGCGCCGGCCGCCCTCATTGATGACGATGCCGGCGCTGCGAGTGCGCCGGCCAAGCGGCGTCTCCGCCGCGGCCTCGGCCTTGACGTCGAGCAGCGCCGGAGCACCGGACGAGTGTGAGGAAGAGCGGGAGGAGGAGGAAGAAGAGGAGGCGCCGAACCTCCTGGGCAACCATTGCCCGTCGCGTCGGCGGTGAGTCGTGACCGTGGCAGCCGCCCTCGCCGGGGGGTATGCCAACGGCAGGTCGTTGCCGCCCTCGAGGGTCCGGCCGGGGACACCCCACCACAGGCGGCGTCCGTCGTTGTTCTTCGGTCCGGCCACCACCGGCGCGCCGTTGGTGGACGCCAGCCTCTGCTGCTGCCGGCGCTGGAAGTACGCCGTCCACACCGCTGTGTTGTCGGCGGCGTACTCGGGGAGGGCGAGCTGGGCGGCGGTGAGGGAGGCGCGCACGACGTCGACCTCGTCGACGAAGTAGCCCGGTTTCGCCACAGCGTCGGGCAACAGGGGAATGGGCACTTCCCCGTTGCTGAGTCTCCACCCCGTTGGCCCGACGCGCATGTCCGCGGCGCCGAGATGTTCGCCTGGAACAGGAGCCAAGACTCCTATTCGCGGAGCGATCGGCGGCCGAAGCCGTTGGCCGCGGCCTCATCGTTGGGGAATCGCTCGGCCATCGGAAGAGGGAGGGAGGGAGAGTGAGGGCTCGGCGGCGCCGCTCGGGAGAGGCAGGGCTCGGCGTCGGCGCTCGGGAGAGGTAGAGGGCGGGCTAGGGCTGGTGTGGCTGGTGTAGCCAAAGGAGAGGGAGGCCACCGGCTTATATAGCGGCGCCGCCCCGTGTGTACGCGTGCGAGGAAGGGAAGGCGTCGGCGCGCCGCCCCGTGAACGCGCCGCTCGTGAGGAATCACTGGTAAGGCTGACCGGCGGCAGCCTTGCCATTGATTCCCCGCGGGAAACCAGGCGTTCGGGGAAGAAGACGCGCGGTGTCGCTGACGCGGCGGGTCCACGGCTCTTTTGCGCCAAAACCGCTCGCCCCGGTGTCCCCGAGCGCCCCCCCAGCGTGGCGGGTTCGGCCTGAGTCCGCCCGCGCTAAATTCGGCCCAGACCGGCAAAAATCGGACTCCTGGAGACGCGACTGGACCGATTTTTCAACGCCGGCGCAAAAAAAACGCCTGATGAAGCCTTTCTGGGGGCGCGGCTGGAGATGCTCTCGGCCACCTTCAGCAAAAAGTGCAGCGAAGCGACCACGAGCCCCACCTCCTCAATATGTAAAGTTCAACGTTGATGCTGGAATCAGAAGGGGTAGAAGAGGATCGGCAGCAGCGGTGTGCCGAGATAATGAAGGTAATTATTTGGGTAGTTCAGCTATTGTGATTTCTGGAGTGGACGATCCGGCGACAATGGAAATGATTGCATGCCGTGAGGCACTTTGTCTAGCTGAAGGTCTCCAAGTTAATCAATTTGTAGTAGCCAGCGATTCCAAGCAAGTGATCCAGGACATCAACCAGGGTACTTTGTGCAATTATGCAGCTATCACCAACGAAGTCATGACTAGATCTCTATCCTTTTCGTGTAAAACTATTTTTGAAGGTCGTGCCAACAACTACAAGGCACATAGATTAGCTTGGTTTTCCCTTAATCTTGCCTCGAGTCGACATGTGTGATTGGGCCAGCCCCATGACACAACTTGTATCCCACCCTCTGTGGACTTCGATGAATAAATTTTGGCCTAACCCTCAAAAAAAAATCTTTGTATTGATTTTTATGATCAATGAAATCATAGAGGATTTTTTTAAGGGAAAAATCATAGAGTCTGTTCTATAAAATCAAGGTACTGAGCAGTGTGTGTAACATTTGATTATGAATTCTGTGATCATGTCCTTCCAAGAAGCACCATAATTTTCGATTAGCCGAAGGACTAAAATTAGACCTTTCTCTTCATCGAGAACATACTTTAGCGGCACATACTGGAGCAGCGAATGTCATAATCGCTCCTCCTCCTCCTCCTCCAAGAAAGAAAGCTAGGGTTTCTGCCTTTCGCCGGCACCGACGCAGGTCCGCCTCGTCTTCGGTGGCCCTAGGGCCATGGAGGCGCGGTGGATCCTGCCAAGGGCCGGCGGGAGGGCTTCGTTTTCAGTCGTTTTTTCCTGTCTTGTTAGGGTTTGTGTCCTGCTCAGGAAGGCGAGATGGTGGCGGCTCTCTGAAGATGGAATAAAGGTCTCCCCGCCTAGCCCCCGTTTCGGCGGTGCATCTAGCATCGTTGGTGGGCGTGTGGAGGTGTGTCTCCGACGGATCTATCTTTGGTGGATTTGCTCGGATCTCGTCGTTGTTCGTCAACGTACGTGTGTCTTCGGGTTGAATCCTTCCAACCTACGTTATTCTTCATCGGCGGCGGTTGCTATTCTGGTGGTTGGTCCTATGGGGTCTTAGCACGACGACTTTCCGACTGTCTACTACAACAAGTTGTGCCCGACTCCGGCGATGGAGGATTAATGACGGGTGCTTGTAGTCGTCGCTAGATGGTCTACGAATATGGATGTAATTTTTATTTCTAGTGTTCGTTGTATTGTCATGATTGAAGATGAATAGATTGAAAGTTTTTCCAAAGAAAAAAAGAACATACTTTAGAAACGTTTGGGTGACATCTACAACTCCGAGAAAAAGATGTGTAGAATTTAAAGAAGCACCATAATTTTGAGGTATAAAGTTGAAATTGGCACCCTTAGTGCATTGTGTTTTTCTGGACGTAAGTAGAGCCAAGCTGTAACTACTACTCTATCAATATGTAACTTTTGTGCTATAAATACTTTGGCATAATAATTGTTGGTCAAATGCTTATCCTAACGAACCCAATATGCTATGTATTTTGGAAGGTATGGGGCCACAAATGGCTTCTAAATCCAAACAAGATATTTGAGTACCTGATGACCGACAACTTCTACACAGAGAGAAAATAAACTATGCAATAAAATTTTGGTCATTTCACTATGGTTAAACTCAGTATGCCGTTTGGAGTGCAAAAAACGAAAACATAGGAATAGGTAAAAGAAGTACATGAGTTCACTGTCTTGTGTTGCCGATTTCTGCATAAACAGAAACTGTTGGAATTCCACAAAGTTGCTGTTTGGATGCACTACAACAATTTTGCAGAAAATGGTTTCTTACATGGAGAGAGGGGAAGGGAAAGAAAAACTCTTGGACTTGCCAAAGAAATTTCACCATGAGGTTTGACCTCATATTTAAAAACTCCTCCAAAATGTGAAGGACAGGAATAATTTATATAAATAATAAATACAACATTTCATAGGTCCATTCCTACAATCCAAAGTGCCTCATAGGAAAATTCCTATAGGTTTACCAATGAGATTCCTGTGTTCCAAAAAAAGAAGAGCTTAACCTCATGAAAACGGTAGATGGTCTATTACATCTATTTACAAATGTGTTTTCTCAATTTTGACAACTTTCTCAAACGTAGTAATTCACAACCCCAACATAAATATTCTCTGGCTCCGCGGGTTGTTGCTCGATCACTGTTATATTTTCTGGCTCTACAAACTCCCACTTTCCTAGCAGTTGATGCCACAGGTTTGGATATTTGGGCCAGCGAGACGGGTAGTGAATGGATCAACACGAACCCACAGCAAGGAGAAGATAGAAGCGAGGAGGACAGCCCAGACGATGACAATCGTCGGTGTGCGGTTTTGCCTGCCCATAAGACCCTTGAGGAATGGGTATAAGTGAACAATCACCCAGAAGGCAAAGAAGAGCTTCCCAAAGAGCGGCCCCCATGATTGGTAACCACTGTTGATGGCGTAGGAGGTGCCAGCAACGACACCAACCATGTTAATGATCAAAATGGTCGTCGGAGGGATGAGAAGCGTCGTCCACTTGAACATGTAGAGCTCAGCAAAGTCGCCTTCTTCGTCATTAGCCTTTGAGGTGACAGTGAAGTTGGTGTCGATACCGGCAAGCACCTTCAGAAGACCCTGAAAGACGGCAAACAGATGTGCAGAGATACCTCCAATGACCCAGAACTGTTCATTCCTCCACCACTCGTCAATGCCAACACCACTCCACCTCATCTCAAGGATACCAGTGGCGAAAATTGAAAGGAAGAGCGCAATGAACCAGATACTGGCCAAGTTGCTAATCTGCATTCCAAGAAATGAATATGGTCAGTTTTGTTGCTGCAACCTCTTTCAACTGAATGTATAAAAGATGTATGCAACCAATGTTTACCTCTGGCATGATGAACTTTCCAGTGAGCAGACAGATAGCAGGCAATATACAATAGACTAGAAGCGGGAGAGAGGTTAGTGGGTAAATGGTGGTGTTGATGTAAGCGAATCTCTCCAGGAACTTGAGGCGCCCTCCGTAGCCATACCATAAGGGGCAATGCCGGCTGAAAAGAATTTCAACAGAACCGAGAGCCCACCGCAGCACTTGGTTCAGACGATCTGAAAGATTGATGGGGGCAGATCCCTTGAAAGCTGGGCGCTTGGGCATGCAATAGACTGAACGCCAGCCTCTTGCGTGCATCTTGAATCCAGTAAGAATATCTTCTGTGACAGATCCATAGATCCAACCAATCTGCAATCAGAACAACCTCGTTACAGTTAACCAGGAACTGGCCTTACTCATCCCAACTGAGACATATCATTTGCAATTCGTAACAAAAATAGCCAGTATAAAGTGTATTATGAACTTGTGCAAAATAGTATTAACATATTTTTGTTTCTCCAGAGCAAAGAAACAAAAACACTAGTTGCATCCACAATTTTGCATACTGTACCTCACTTCTATTTTATTGTAATAGAAAAGATGAATGAACATTATTGGAATGATTGTTATGTTACCTCAGTTCCCCATTCAGACTTGTCCTCATAGCCACAACTTATGACATGGATAGCTTCTTTCAAAAGAGATTCTGGAGTGGAGGACTGAGGAACACCACCATATTCCATCAGAGTGGAGGCAACAAATGCTGCTGACTGGCCAAATCTCTTCTCTAAGCTCATTTGAGACATGAGAACTGATTTCTCATCATCAAACCCAGCACCTGCCACATGTTGACTGACATGTTAATACTCTTACATGTTGGTTAAAACTCCAGAAATGTACAATAACTGCTGCGGATGACCAAAGTATAAGGAATTGGGCAGTGGAAGATGCAAGAAAATAAAGATGGTACCTTCAACACCCTCCTCTATGTCTTCGAGATTGAATACTGGAACTGAACTGTCCACATGCTTGTTCGACTTTTTCTTATCTGAGCTCCTTTTCTTTGACTTGCTTGCCTTCTTCTTGCCCCCACATAGTGATGCCAAGAAACCTGGCTTCTTCGCCTTAATTGGGGGCTCATAACCATAGATAGCTGTTCTGTTGAAAACACAACCAGTTCCCACATAAACTGGTCCTTGAATGCCGTCAAGGCCCCTCAAGTTAATCTGCAGCAAGCCCAAAAATAATTGGACATGGTTAGAAATTTTAAAACCAGTCCATCGACCAATCTTAGAATGTTAGCATCACTTATTAAGTATCCAAAGGAGCATCACATGTTACGCTATTGATTACTTGAAACCAGTGAATTCAGGAGAGAACTGCGAACTTACATCAAAAAAGACAGTGTTCCTGTTTGCATATCGATCATTCCTATCAATCCCATCAAACCTTTGTGGGAACTGCACATAACAGACTTGCGGACCTAGGTTTGGATCCATTAGGAAGCACATAGCTTCTCGGACAGCCTTGCTGTTGTTGATGTAGTGATCACAATCAAGATTCAACATGTATTGTCCATTAGTAAGGACAGCTGAGACACGAACCTGTGGAAAAAATTGATATGACATTAGAACCATCAAATGGAATTAATTAGATAATTTAACTTCAGTAAGAGTATTAACTACTCACAAGGGCATTCATGGCACCAGCCTTCTTGTGGTGCTGGAACCCAGGACGCTTTTCACGAGACACATAAACTAAACGGGGGAGCTCATTACCCTCAGTATCAAGGCCACCACTGTGACCAAGGAAAACCTGAGAATGGTCAGAAAGAGGAGTTAGCCGAGCAATGAACTTTCTAAATAGTAGAATACAAAAAAATAGCTAGATAACCAGACCTGTCTAGCTTTCAATTCAGTAATAGTAGTCTATATTGGAAATACTCTAACCTGAATCATTCCAGGATGATCCCTGGTATTGTTTCCTGGCCATGGTGTGCCATCTTGCATGATCCATCCTTCCTCGGGGACTTTCAATGCCTTAGAAACTAGGGCATTTATCCTGATTTTAAATTCTTCATATTCTCTCTACAACAGTTTTTTGTGAGACACGTTAGCATAGGATCAGAAAATATGAAATCAATACCTATATGTTTACAAAGCAAACACACCTTCATGGCCCGGCGGTCTTTAACAAATGAAGGCTGGACTTTGTCTTTCAGGTAATCAATTTTCTGGCAAAAGTAAAACTCGGGAGCTCTGGGTTCAATGTCATACTTCTTCACAAATGGTACCCATTTCCTAGCAAACTCTGAAGTCTCAGCCAATGCGTCAAAAGTCAGCATTGAAGCTCCGTCATCAGATACATAGCAAGAGACCTTGTCCACGGGATAATCAACAGCAAGAATGGATAGCACAGTGTTGGCAGTGACGATAGGTGGCTCCTTCAAGGGGTCGACTGTACTGACAAATATGTCAACAGCAGCCAACTGAGACGGTTCACCTTCTCGGTCATACCTGTTAACAGAAATGAAATGGTAGCAACATCAGGAATAGTTAATAAACAAAGTCTCTGCTTCAACTAAGGACAGAAGAACTGTTAAGAAGATCACCTTAAAGCCAGTCTATCAAGGTAGGTCTCCCGGTTGATTGGAAACCACTTCGGGAACTGATCCAGTATCCAGGATAAAGCAAACCAAATCTCACATATAACAGATAAAAGCCACAGTGGGTATGCATTACGCACAGGATTTGTGAGACGGTAGTGCAGGAAGATGCTTAGAACAACCAACCGCAGAACAATGACCATTCTGTAGGGATTTATTTTGGAGGAAGCAATGGGGACTTTTCTAGATAGAGGCTGGCGAGTTTCATCATTCCTGTAATTTAGATCGAATAAAATTAGTGCTGCAAGACAGTAGGCTAGAACATTATAATGAAAAGAACATTGGCCAATATTCACAAAAAAGAAAGGCTTAGTAGTAGCTGTGCAAGTATAAAGGCATTCTCCTAACTCATAGCTTCAATCAGGTTTGGAACTGACAAACAGCAGATGCTGTTGTAAGATATGAATGTGAAGAGGAGGGTGTTGGAACTCACAGTAAAGCGTCTTCCATGTTGTATTCAGTAGATGCATCGATGTCAGTAGCTGCCCGACCTTCAGAGGGAGCAATGCTTGTCCCATTAGTCATGGGAATCGCACCCTTGTCCTGCTTCATTTTCCAGCCATCAACTCTCTCTTTCCAGGCAACATTCCCAATACTGCCGGAGAACTCCCTTGACGGATTTGCTGGCAAGGAGCACGAAACAATAATCGTTATATTCACATCTCAAATGAGTGTTGCAAAATGGAACACGAGAGATCATGTCAAGAAACAAACATACGTGAATGATTCACATAGGGAAACGGAGCACGTCTGCTGATGTTCCCCGTAGGGGACATCATGTGATGATCAGGCGAAGCTCCAGGGATTTCTCCTGACATCTGCAAGCAAGCAAAATCCAACTCAATAAACTGAGCAATAGCGCATAAACCGGATATTCTCGTCAAAACCTATTAAAAAGAACTCTTTAGCACCAACCTGGCTGTTGGTGACTGAAGGGACGTATCCCCTAGGGATCTCTCCACTGTCATACTTGGAGAGGCCGATCTCGCCACTGTCATACTTGGGGTGGCCAACATTGCCACTGCCCCCGGTGTTCATGCGCCAGCTGCGCATCCTGTCAGCAATCTTCTGCTTCTGGTCCTCAGTGCCAGATGCAGGGTAGTTGAAGTCACTGCCATCATCGGCATCAGTGTCGTCGCCTTCCTCCCCGCGGATCGCTGGGCTCCCTGAAGAAGCCATACACGGCTCAGCATAGACTCGACAAGATGTTTCAACACTAAATTGCAGTCAATGACTAGGAGGTGAGGTCCAAAATTGGGCTTCATATACTGGTTCTCCACAGCTACAATTCACCCAGGCAGACAAATTATAAGAATGGTGTAAGATCTACTAAAGGGAACCGTCCGACCTTTAGTACTAGCTCACGACAAGAATGGTGTGGCAAGATCTACAAAAGGGGATCCCCATTTTGGATGTTCCTAACTAGTATAAACTTGTCGGGTGCGCTCAGCTCAATTGTGCTCGAATTGCAGGCGGCGAGAGAGAGAGAGAGAGAGAGAGAGAGAGAGAGAGAGATCCGTCCGTGGGGGATTGGATGGCGGGCGTTACCTCTGTGGCGCTTGTACTTGGTCTTGCACTGGAGGCAGGCCTGGGTGCCGTCCTTGCGCTCGTGCTCGTAGCAGGGGCGGCAGACCGGGAAGCGGCAGACGTCGCAGGCGGTGAAGACGTCGCCGTCCACCGTGGTGCCCAGGCCGTCGGCGCAGATCTGGCACACGTCCCCGGCCCCGTGCCTCCCGGACTTCTGCAGACAACAAACGAGACGCGGTCAAACCACAGATCCGGCCCGCGGAATGCAAAGAGAGGTTCTTGAAAAAGATCCGCGGGGGACTCACCAGGGCGTCCGCGTCGCCGTCCATGGCGCGGCAGAGCGATCCAACCCGCACCGACGACAGAGCTGGAGCGGGGTTCGGGGGGCAGTGGGGATGGCAGCGGGAGTGCCGCTGCTACTAGTAGTGGTGGTGGCGAGGGGCGCCCGCTCAACTAACGGAGGGGGGGAGGGGACGGGAGGGAAAAGGACAGGCCAATGGTGAGGTGGTTGCGCTGTCGGTTTCCATGGGCGACTGACTGATTGATTAATCGGCCATTAGCCAAGGATCTCCGCGTTCGTTTTGGCTATCCTGACGATAAATATTTTTCTCTCCCGGCCAGCGAGGCGGGAGGTGGAAGAAAGGCGGGGAGGGGCCAGGGTGGCAGCGAGTGAGCACCGTCGGTGACCGACAGACGGGAATCCCTGGCGTGGGAGGGGAGGATCTGCCTCTGGTTGGTGCGGACCTGCGGTGCGCACGGAAAATGTGTGATTGTTTCTCAACTACTCCCTCCGTCCGGGCGGAGGGAGTACTACTCCTATGCAATCAAGCTGACGGTGGAAGTGATACACGGTTAAAACATCACAAGCCGGCACATGAAGAGCACATGAAGGGCCGTGGAAATAAGAGGGGTGGAACCCCCGGTACCATTTTTTCATTCAGAAAAGGAACCACAACCGCCAACAATTCATTCATCCTGGTTCAAGCCAAAGGGTCGTGGGACTTTTAGACAAAATAAATGAAGATCAGAAGATATCAAATTTAATACAAGCCAAAGGGTAACACTGTGCAATTCTCCGACTCCACAGCGCCGTCGGCCACACTAACTAGCCGGGCACCTTCCCCTTTCTCCTTTTTTGCCCATTCTCTTATTCGCCGTGCTTATATTCCCTTTGTAGGCCACGTCATATAATATGTAAATGTATATATGCATGCGCAGTTGCACATCATCACATGCACACAACTCCCGCAGCGTCTACCCAAGATCGCTGAAGTCATCACATATGGTTGTACCTCGATAGAAACACGACATGTTACTCAAAAACATGCCGTGTCTTCTCGCCCGTCATGGCTTTCGGGCTCAAAAGCCCACGGAAGATAAAACTTGGACTCTCTGCTCCAACTCAAAATTGGACAAGACTACAATGTGTTCTCTTACACTTGAGTAGATGCATGCTTGCATCCAATAACATAAAGAGACCAATGTATATAGAACCTCTCAAAACGGTTAACCAAGTTGATTATCTGCTTTGCTTTCACCATTCGTTTGTTATCATCATAATGAGATCTTTCAAACTAGACTCAAGGGCGGATCCAGCGTGGGGGCATGCAGGGTAGGCCGCCCCAAGTAAATTTTGTAAACCTACACAGGTTCAGACGTTTAGTCAAAAGGAAGTTACCAGCTTTTTTTCTAGACAAAGGAAGTTACCAGTTAGAAGACTACTTCTTCTGTCTCATAATGTAAGACGTTTTTTAACACTACTGCAGTATCAAAAAACGTCTTACATTATGAGACGGAGGGAATAGAAGATAACAAATCGCTTGCAAGTTGTGAGATGAGCCAATGAGTAAGGCCCAACCGAAGGTGACTAACATGGGGCCATTATTTCTGTACAATTCGGCCTTCCCAACTCGCTCAATGGAGAATGAGAAAGGGAGTCCACGTGTTTCTGTCAACACACCGAGTAAGTTAAAGCATGTACCGACTTTGCAAATCCGGCCCTTAAATGTCCATGGACGCAACCGTGTGTGTCAGCGGACAGTGATCGGTTACGCCTTAAATTAGTCACTTTGCATCCGGCTCTCTCATATTTTAACCCCTAAATTCATACAAAGCATGCAAAAGAAATCTCACGTACTACATACTATGTACTAGCTAGCTACTCTTCGCTGTCGAATATGTCCACGACGACGGTGCCGGGCGTCGGCTGGACGGGCGAGGAGGAGGGCTCCTGCTCATCCTCCTCCTGCTCGACCTCATCCATGTAGGCGAGCATCTCCGCCTCCTCCGCAGCCTGCTGCGCTTTCATCTCCTGCCGGCGACGGTGTCTGGCTTCCGCAGCCGACTTGGACCGGAGCGAATCGAGGATGGCCTGTTGCTTCGTCTGCAGATCCGCGTCGCCAGCGTCCCCCACATCCTCTCCTCCTCGTCCAGATCCACTGCATTCGGAGGCAGCCCCGCGGTGATCCGGACTTCGCGCCTAGTCCGAATTTGCTCAAGGAGCTCGAGCTGGCGCTCTGGCGTCAGAAATGGCTCGCGCCTCACCCGGCGGCGCTACTAGGCGGACAGGTGGAGCGGAAAATGACGGCGGCGGTGGACAGGCAGAGGAAAATATGGATAGATGGTAGGGTTTTGGTGTCGCCGGCCGACTTAAATAGCATGGCTAGGCACTATGCGGCGCGCTGAAGCTGCCCCACGCAGCGCCACCGGTCCAACGGAGGAGACGAATTTCGGACCGCCAGGTTTCCGGTCGTTTCTGGCTAGGACCCCTTCGCCAGTCTGACGTGGCGGGCGTGCCCGGGCGTCCCCATATTTGGGCTGGATATGAGGGGTGCCGATCAGCCCCGGCGTTGGAGGCCCATTTGAGGGGGCCGTCTACGTAAAAAAATCGTGACAATTCAGTGACCGGGCGGGCCGCCCGGGCGTTTGAGGAGGGTTTGAGGCGCCCGATTGCATATGCTCTTACAGGTTCTTTCACTCTCCCCTGATCCTCTCCTCTCATGTTCTTTAATTCCTAATTTTTGAAAGTTGAATACTCAAAATTAATTACAAAATTTGATGTTATAGGAACACAAAAAGATGAAGCGGACTTCATATGAATCTTCTGTTATGTTGTATATCTTTTGGATAGTTCTTGAGAATGAAATTACTTTGAAATATTAATTTTGCTGATCGTCTTGCCAGAATGAATACTGATTGGCTAATCAATTTTGTCGATTGTCTTATTTGATTGCATCATGGCTTAGAAAATTTGTTTTTTATAAGCCCGCCCTGGGTAACTTCAAATCCCGGATCCACCGTTGACTAGACTTAATTACTTTACCAGGTCATATACAAATTATAACCACTTGGTTACCAAGTTCCCCAAACGTCAACCTTCACTAATGTAAAACTTGCATGATGGTACTTTTATGCACTAATCCCATCTCTTGTTGATAAAACTTCGATAGTCACTCTGTCAGCTGCATCTCATTGCAATGAATCATGTATATCTAAGTACTTGATCCACACTGCTTTTATTTATCTCAATATGGACACATGCCATCTCACCAAACATGCCGCATCATCAAATGCCCCATCTCGACATGCTTGGGAGTTTTTTTTCCAGTTAGTTGAATCGCCACTACTTATATTTATCTCAATATGCACACATGTCACATGATCATAGGCTCACCATAACATGCATTATATCATGCTACATACATTTAATACGTATTTTTCAAATATACAATAATCATATACAATTAGTTCATATGTTATTGATCCAAATATCCATGTTTAGTGCAACCAAATCTCATTGATATATTGCAACCGATTCCCGCAAAATGTGTGGGGTATCAATTAGTTATTATAGTGTGTGCATGCATATTAGGGTGGTAAGCCTTCACAACTAACATGGCAATCAACATTTTATAAACTACTCCCTCTGTTCCAAATTACTCGTCCTGGTTTTAGTTCAAATTTGAACTAAAACCACGACGAGTAATTTGGAACGGAGGGAGTAGTAATCTGTGGCAGCAAAAAAAAGGTCTATTGAAACGTAACCAAGGAAAAGATTTTTTCCTAAAGCCCTCATGGAAATGAAATCGACGGAGAGGACAAATAGTGAATCAACTCGTTGGCTTGCAGGGTGATAATTTTGAAGTTTTAGAATTAGCAGCTAATGTTGATGGTGTCAACATAAGTTAGAATATTCTACATCCATAAAGAAAAATTTCCATTAAAATCCCGGCCGTGGCACCGACAGACTAACTAACAAACTTGTTCTAGTTAGACAGTCCATTCTTTCTTTGAATAGCGCATCAGCATACGCTTTTTTTTTGAGGTTGACAGAACTATTCTTAATACGGCCTAAATTGTGCCAAGAGATCTTCATCAATGCCTCTCATAATCTCGATGAGTGTAGGCGATGGCAATGCCTTAACGGACCAAACTAATCAGTATTTTTATGGCGACAGCATGCTAATTAGCTACCACTGCACCTAGTAAAGAGTTAGCCCAAGGGTCGCAGCCGCCTCCTCCTCCTCCACCAAAAAAGCTAGGGTTTGTGCCTCTCGCCGGCTCGCCGCAGGTCTGCCTCGTCTCCGGTGGCCCTAGGGCCATGGAGGCGAGGTGGATCCTCGTAAGGGCCGGCGAGAGGGCTCCGTTGTTAGTCGTTCCTTTCATATTTGTTAGGGTTTCTGTCCTGCTCAGGAAGACGAGACGGCGGCGGCTCCCTGAAGATGGAATAAAGGTCTCCCCGCCTAGCCCCCGTTCCAGTGGTGTGTCTAGCATCGTTGGTGGGCGTGTGGAGGTGTGTCTCCGGCGGATCTATCCTCGGTGGATTTGCTCGGATCTGGTTGTTTTTCGTCTATGTTCGTGTGTCTTCGGATTGGATCATTTCGATCTACGTTATCCTTCATCGGCGGCGGTTGCTGTTCTGGTGCGCTGGTCCTATGGGGCTTTAGCACGACGACTTCCCAACTGTCTACTACAACAAGTTGTGCCCAACTCCGGCGAAGGAGGGGCGATGACAGTGGCGCGCCTTCGGCTCGCTTCAGTGCTTGTAGTCATCGCTAGGTGGTCTACGGACCTGGATGTAATTTTTATTATTTCTGGTTTTCGTTGTACTGTCATTATTAAAGATGAATAGATTAAAAAAATTTTGCAAAAAAAAAAATAGCTACCACTGCAATGTGGAGGACAGCTCAGGAGCTTCCCTCAACGACAGAAAAGAAAGAAAGGACAGCTCAGGAGCTGCACATGACTCTCATGTGCGTCTATAATTGACTTGCCATGCTTTGACGTAACAAAAGTAGATCAAGAAAATTAATCAATCAACGCATCGTGAAGAAAATAGCTGGAGGAAGGTTGGTTTTCTTGATCACCGTATGTGATAAATAATATTTCTACTTTTAATAAAGCAGTTGATGAATAGTCTACGCGGTTTATTTTTGCTGATTTATTTTCGTCATCCTCCCATCTCCGTTTTATTTTCGTCATCCTCCCACCTACGAAGAAAAACCCACGAAAAAAATTCCACGACACGCACGCGCGAGCGAGTCGGCCCTCCAGATCCCTTCGCCGCCAGCCCCCGACCTCCTCCCCGGCTCCCGGCGCCGGCCGCCCCCATCTCCTCCCCCGATCCTGGCTCGCCCCGCCCCCACCTTCTCCCTCATTCCCGGCGCCGCCCGGCCCCCATCTTCTCCCTCACTCCCGGCGCCGGCCCGCCTCCACCTCCTCCCTCACTCCCGGCGCCGCCCGACCCCCAACCTCCCTGGATCCGCGTGCATCGACGCCGGCTTCGCAGCGGCGCTTGATGTGGAGTGCGGCGGAGTAGAGGAGCGGGCCTTCTTCCTCACCTCACAGCACTATCCTCCTCCATGACCACGCAGCCGCAGCGGCAGAGAACCCGAATCCCTAGCCAGCAAACTCAGGCAGCCATGGATCCATGGGTACGAATCCCTGCTCTTCTCTCTCTCTGACCCACCCCCCCCCCTTTCCCCCCCCCCCCCCCCCCCCCCCCCCCCCCCCCCCCCCCCCCCCCCCCCCTCCTCTCTCTGACCCCCGTCGTCGTCTCAGGGAGCAATGTGCAGATGCTGGCCACCGGAATCTCTCGTCACTTCACATCTTGCATCGCGCAGACAGGGGGCATCAGCCTGCAGCGAGAGGATCGGCAACATCCGCGCGGCCGCGGCGTCGTGCCGGCCCACTGCTCGCAAAGGACAGGAGCCCATGCACGGCTGCACATGCACAGAAGCAGGCAAACTGGTACTTCCCCAAAATTCCCAAATTGATAATTAATGGCTTGATTTTTTTTCTTTCAGTTCTATACATCTTATACAGTCCCGATCTTATACAAATTGCAATATAGGTAGTCATGGTCAAGTAAAATCAGAATCAGAGAAGAATCTATTTGGTTATTAAAAGAAAAATACATGAGATAACTGAAGTTGAGGAACATCATTTATTGTCATTGCTTGAATTGGAAGAACAACAGCTATGAAGATGCCATCACAGATTTTAGAAGCATGAAGAATCGAGAAACTGATTTTCATGTCTTATATCTCAACTTTTTTTATATGAGCTAACTTAATAGTTTGATGGTTCATGGTTGATTGTGGAATGATTTGACCAGATGTAGTTACTCCATCTTGTAACCTTGTACTGATGCCTCCTTTAGTTTGGCCCGCCCAGGTTTTTCTTTCAAGCTCTGCCACTGCCGAAGACCACGGTGGGAGAAGTTTTACAGGAGCCTCGTCACCAACAGCGTCTGCAACGTCTCGGAGGGGACAAGAATATCGCCTGACATTTTTCTCAATGGTACGATTCCTATATCAGGTTGTATGCGATTTTTATAAAAATCTTTGAAATCTGACAATGTATGGTATATCCGCAAAGTGAACGGTCTGTGTGTCCATTCATGAGTAAGGATTGGGAGAGTTTGCACCTGGGGCAGAAGAATTAGTCAATTGCTCACTTCAGCGTCATGTTTTAATATTGCTGTCTTGCAACTAGAAGTACTGGAGGGCTGGATAATATTGACGCTAGCTATCCAGCTATGGTTCCAACAACTTGTGCGCTCCAATGTACCTTTTTTAATCCTTACGTTTACACATAAATCACATTGCTTGCGGTATCAGCACAATCAATTGTAACCGTAGTCTCTCATTTGTATGACATTACAGCCAACATTTAGTCTCTCATTTGTCTTCTCATTTATATACAGGATGGCTACTGACTAAATTCAGATATATGGAGTTCCGGAATCAGTTCTGCAACTTTTTTTTTGCGGGAATCAGTTCTGCAACTTGAGCAAGGTATGCGACCATCTAACTTAATCCTTGCATACAGTAGAAGATCTATCCTACAGACATACATCATCTACTTTTCTGAATTCCACTGGCATCCCTTAGTTGTGTTTGTGGGTCAAAAACATGTGCGTACTACACTTTGCGTAGGCAGCAGCCGGAGATAATATGTTGCAAGGTGTTATGTACCTAATAAACATCTGATAAAAAGAGGCATTTTCTTTCATCTCGATCAGAACACTAACAATGCTATTTGGTGCTCTTTCTAAGAAACTGTATGTTCAAGAATTGATCCAAATTTAAATGTTAAGAAAGTTTACATTCTCTCATAGGAAAAAAACACCAACTCCCATCGCAGGGTCGAACTGCCGGCGCGCTAGGGTTAGCGTCGGCGCCATCCCGAGCCCCACCCGCCTATCGGCCCCTCCCGGGACGGCTGCTAGTTCTGGCACTTTGCCACTGTGATGCCCACTAGATCTCGCGCTTTGCGAGCGCATGCCGTTTGTTCCTCCGCATCTGCCACTTCGGTGCAACCACTCCGTCATCCATAAATAACGTGAAGGCAAGGCTCCATTCAAGGGAGCGTGGCTAGCGACTAGACCGTCTAGGTGGACGCGATCTTGAGCAGCGAAGAGCAGATGCTCCGACAAGGCGAGCGTGGTTTCAGGCGACTTTTGCTTAGTTTGCTAACGAGATTTCTGTCTCTTAAGGCGAGCGTGAGGCCACGACAAGGTAAACCCTCCTGTACAGCGAGAACAAACAATTAGGCAACAGTATCATATTTCAACGATGGGCATGGCTACATATTTTTTATTTTATTTTATTTTTGGTTGACCACAGTTGTATATTGCTAAAAGGGAATATTTCAATCTGGTTTGTGAATGCACACAATGCAAGGATAGTTTAAACAAATACAAGTATCAGCCATATGAAGGTCATCGGGCGTTTGGAAGAGAAGAATGATGCATATATCATCTCAGTTCAGGTCGCTGGAGTTGTTTGGTTTTTCTTCTCATGTGGATGCTTCATACTGTAAACTAAGCTCTGTACTTGGAGACAATCACCAAGGCCTTTTCTTTACAAACTAATCTAAACTTTTTGTTCTTCTCAAGTAGCTATTTTATTTTGCTAATTCTGTGTATAGCCGCTATTAAACAGAAGTCCTTTGATGTCAGATGCAAAGTTGATGAAGTTTTTTTCTATGTCAGATGCTCTTGTTTAGTGGGACGCTATGCAGGTTTTGGTGAATGGTGCCGCTGCTGCAGCTCATTGGTTCTAGCCCGACATTCAGCTCTGAATGGACGTGTGTCAGGGACAGGATGATCACAATCCAGGTTTTGACACGGTATTTTCTCTTTCTAATCTACTATAGCAATTATTAGTAGCCGCATGTGGAAAGGTTTGGCAATTCAAAGTACTTCAAGAACCTGTTATCATTGAAGCCTGCTTATTTGACATCTTCGATAGTATGCTGTAAATTACATTTTTTTGGTATACTGTGTAAGAGAGATGATGTTGCATTTCATTTATCTTCGACGATCATAATCAATGGACATCTGGCCAATTGATTTATCATTGAATTGGGACAAGTGAAAATGAATAGAAACTAACAGAATAGAGAATTTATTTAGTTATTTGCACAAACAGTCGATTCTTATGTTGTAAGTTTTGTTATAACAGTGGGTAAGAAAATAAACTATATTCCAACTGCCAGGTAGGTAGGACCATCCTATTTACCCAATGACTAATTTGATTCTTCATGTTTGTCTGGAAGCTAGGATAATTTTAATGTGATCTTTTCATGATTCTTCATGTTCGTCTGGAATCTAGGATAATTTTAATGTGAATTTTTCAAAGACATCCAGTGTTTGATATAGTCTAATTTAATATACCAGCGATGGTGGTATTGAATCTGCGAAGAAAATATATACTCATTTCCTAATTGCGTCTTTTAATCAGGAGGTCAGGACCAAGCTTTAGGCAGAAAAGTGGGACAATCTTCAGTAAGCTACAATGTTCATGTCTTCTTATATCATTTGACTGATGTGTTCTTGTATCATTCTTCTACTTTCGGAGCTATTACTGCGATCGTTTTGACCTCATGTCTTCTTATATCATTTGACCTTATCTAGATATTAGTGGTTCTTAATCCAGCAAGGTCTTGAATATTTTTCGCTTTGTCCATTCAAAATTTTGTTTGTCTAGCAACGTTCATGGTTTAAGCTTTGATTCGAAAAACAACTTTCATTGTTATAGGAGAGACAAAGAGCAACAACAAGCCACTGTAGATATTGTGTAGTAGCAACATTAATGATCTGCTAATGTTATAGGTTTTTTTTTCTTCTTTCCTTAATATTTACATGACCAATGTGTATTTTTAATGATCAAACATGCACATGTCACATTAAGAGGTTGAGAGTAGCTCAAAAGATATGCATACATCCTCTACCTTTTACCTAATGAAATATTTCTAAAACCATAGTAGATGTCAGGTGTAAATTCCTTGAAGAACTGTTGGTTTTTGTAATTATTTCGTGAAACTTTCAATGTAGGGTTCTAGGATTGGTGAATAAGCAGGGTTGTTTTCTTTCTTTAGTATCTGCATGATCAAGTCGGTCTGTACTTTTAATGATCATACCTGCACATGTCACATTAAGATTGAATATATTGTGACTTTTCTAACCATTCCTTGTTAATTGCTTGAGGAAAAACTAACAGGAATATTTTTCTTAGAAATCCCAAGTAAAGTAATTGTTCTCACTGTGTTGGTAAAATAACATATTTTTGTTGTATGTATACTTAATTTGAGGAGATGTAGATTTTCTTATTATCTTATACATGTTTCTTTTCTTTTTTTTCTTGTGAAAAATGAGTTCAACAACAAAGGGGTCCTCATTCTGGCCTCCTGGGGTTGAAATGATTACTCCTTTAATTGATTTGAAGATTGTTAATTTTTTTATTTGGAAACGCTTGGAAGCTTTCCTTTGTTTTGGTGTTATGAAGATCTTATGCAACAGGGAGTTTTCACCAATGCCACAAAGATGCTTATTGCATATGTGAAATTAAAGGAAGGGGGCATTTTAGTAAATTAGATTGTTGTATGCAGTTGCGTGCATGTTGATTGTTGCTTTATTATGTATAATAAGCGGGTGAGAGTGTTTTCAGTAAATCCATGTGTTGGCCCGTGGCAACGCACGGGCAGTCTGCTAGTTATTGTTAGGAGATTCCGTGCACTAGCAAGAGTGGCAGTGCAAAAAATAACAGGGGAATGATAGAACAATGAAAGAGCACATGTGCTAAGGGAGAATAGCGTGAATTAAGGACCTTTTTCGGGTTTAAAGTTTTTCATCGAAATTCTTCTCCTCCCCTGTATAAGAGCCTTTTAAACCAAAGGATAATCAATTACATGGGAAAAAGTAATGGAACTTAAATTTCAATTTTTAGTGTTTAGTGCACTCTTCTCATTACTGCAAATATCACGTGTTTTGTTCCATGAACCATTCGAGTGCGCTAGTTCAAAAATTCCAACACTTTTAAAGCTATACTTTAAAAAAGGAGCATATGAGAATAAAATAAAATAAAAAGTAAACATAAACTATTTTAAATAAATAACTACATATATAACAAAAAAGTAATAAAATTGATGGGGGGGGGGGGCAAAAGAATAGAAAAAAGAAATAAAAACTCTACACATGGGCTGACTCTCACAGGCACTTGCGGCTATTTGCCGGTTCTGCTTCGCGCAACTCAAATCCTAACTGGCGGTGGTGACCCAATAATATTTTATTTTCTATTTTTTCCTTCTCCCTTTTTCCTTTTTTTACTTTGATGCCTTTTCCTGTTATTTATTTATTGATTTCTTTCTTCACATTGTTCATTTTCATTTTGTTTGCTTTTTGCGGAAACATGTAAACACTTCTAAATTACATGAAAATATATTCTAACACACATGATTTTTTTTTACCAAATGTATAGCATATGTTTTTCTGAATGCAATATTTTTAATGATGCGAGATGATTTTTTTACAAATAAATGGATATTTATATTTAGGTTCATTAATGTTTTGTTCTAATGCATGTTTTTTGTATATGTAAATATTATATATTTTTGGGAACAGTAATAGTTCTTATAAAATATGGATATACATGCTTAGTAGAAAATCAATGCATTTTAACCTAGTGGTGGAAAGGGCCGATGTCTTCACGGTTCACGCCCATCCAGGTTCAAGGCATAGTACTTGCAGTTAGGATTTGTTGCACCAACTATACTATAGAGGCTCTCTTATAATCTTTTTGTCAAAAAATATATAGTTTTTAGATTTAGAAAAACATACATGTTAAAACATTGTTTGGTCCATTTATGCTTCCATTCAGGCGTTGCTTCCTTGTACGTTAACTCAAGGCTTATATGCCGCTTAGGGCAACATCTTGTTTGTTGGTAGTTGCACAAGACTAGGGCGACACTCGTCATGTCGGTAATACGAAGAACCAATTTGTGGGTGTGGTTGGATGTTTAAAGGGGGGCTGTACCCTTGGCACATCAGAGATAAAACCGCATGTTTAATATCCGTGTGTGAAATATCCATTCAATGGAAGATGACGTTCCCGTTGATGGCGAGGCACCTGTAGTAACATTGTCAATCTCAAGATCTGCCGACTCAATCTCTCGAAATGCTCATAGAGGTCTGGCGTACCTGCATGCATTCATAGGGCTGAGTTTACGTGCATATACCTGAGCGTCTACAATCGCATTGCATTTCTTAAAAAAAGTACCCTTCATGCAAAACACATAAGGATTTTTGTGCATCGAATAATTTGGGGTTAAACCCTGATTGGGAACGTATGCGCGTGCTCTAGTGTTGACACACGTCACACATGGCACACATCTCCGCGTGAATTGATTTTCTATTTTTGCCTTTCTTTTTCTTGTTTCATTTGAGTTTTTTATATGCTTTGATTGTTTTTCTTTTCGTTTTTTTGTTTGTTCATGAGTATATGTAAGTTTCATGATGGAGTACATAGGTGAATCCACGAAGTACAGGCACGCCACATCTGGTACATGTAACCACGAGGAGTATATGTATGATACAAGGGAAGTACATGTACCCTATGCGGGAGGGTACATGTTGCACTGTGCGTATAATTCATGTTGTCAGGCGTACATGTTGCATATGTGGGTAGTAAATGTTGCATCGTAGGAGAGTATATGTTGCACTGTGCAATGAGTACAAGTGGCACTACGAGTGACAACATTGTATGTGTGGAAGTACAACTATGTTTTGACTGGAAGTACACGTATATTTTTGTTGGAAGTACAAGCTACTCTGAGGAAAAATTCACCAAAATGTATTAAGACGCGATTTAGTTTTTAAATGTTGATGCAAAACAGTTCGGAATTCGGACACTCAATTCAAAATATATTTCATTAAAAAAATGTACGCATGTACAAAGAACCTCCCATTCTCCTAGCTCTTTAGCGACGACAAGTGATCACCCATACATTACGCCACACCTTGAGATGAGATGCATTTGAACTAACCTTTGAGAGAGTATATTACCAGATTTTTCCACCCTAGAGTCGTGGTGCGTCTCGTGTGCGATGGGCGAGGTGGCCCATTTGCCATGTAGACCCCGCAAATGTGAAGCACCCATGACACCACATGCGTCCTTGTCTTCGACTCTTAGTGCCACACACGCACTCGAGATAGCCACATCCTGCACGTAGGGCGTGGGAAAGCGAGCAAGCACGTGGTGATTTGGTGCTGGGAGCTAAAATGGGCTGGGCCTATGGAATCAGTCGGGCCAAACTTGTTTCCAGAAGAAAAAACTCACAAAATTAAAAAAATCAGTTTAGAAAATAAAAATTTACAAAATATTAAGAAATGTTCATAAAGTATTAAACAATCCCTACCTTTTGTCTTAACTGTTTGAAATAAAAAACTTTTAAAATGTTCATAGGTTCAAATGTTTAAATTGTAGAAATAATCAAGAATTTTAAAAATATGTTCACTAATAATAGAAGTGTTCATGATTTTGGAAAATGTTCATATTATATTTAAAATTTTTAATGTATATTTTAGAACTGATCAGCGTGTATTTAAATAACATCCATCGTATATTTTTAAAATGTTCATCACGTATTTATAAATGCAAGGGTTTATAAAATGGTCATCACGTATTTAAATAATTTACATCCCATATTAAGAAATGTTCGTCGTGTATTAATTTTTTCATCAAGTCAAAAAATGTCCACTTTGAATTTTAAAAAATTTCATTGCATATTTTTAAAAATATTGAGTATTTAAAATGCACATATTAGAAATTTCGTCACATATTTGTAAAATGTCCACTCCATAAATAAAAATATTCATCTCATAGCTAAAATTAAGACTAATTGTGAAAATATATAAATAAAAATATTCATCTCATAGCTAAAATTAAGACTAATTGTGAAAATATTAATCACACATTGAAAATGTTCATCATGTATTTATTAAAATAATTTCTATATAAAACAGAGAAACATAAAAAGAAAGAAAATGAAAACAAAAAATAAATACACAGCAAATACCCATACGTACGAAAAAAAGAAATAAACTACTAGAACAAACTATGCAAAACAAAGTGAAAGGGGAAGAAAGCCGAAGAAACAAATTAAAATGGATATACCGAATGAACATGAAAGAAAAAACCAGTTAACCATTAATGGACCGGGCTGAACGCATGCGTACCGCTACGCGCGTGCTCTTATCATTGATATTTTCTTCTAAAAAGCTTAATTTTGCTTACTGTGAGTGTGCGACATCCATCCAAGAAAAGACTAGAAGTTATACATACACACTTTTCCTTCTTCTCCACTTTACCTATATGTAAGTCGCCTGAAAATAGATTTTCGGTCGGTCGATTTTTTTAACCGCTGATTTTTGCTTTCAGATTCTTGTTTTCTTCCTAGTCAATTCTATCAGCAGTTTTGGGCAGTTTTTTTTATTGACCACATATTTTGGTCAGTCGATTTGCTATTGGGCTGAAGCCTATTACATGTGCCAGCCAGCCTTCCCCTCTCTCCGACTCTTTTTTAAAAATGTTTTTCTGTTTTTATGCGTTTCTGCTTGTGTTTTTAATTTTACTTTATAAGTTGTTTTAAGGTTTTTCCTTTTGTTGGTATTTTTGGGATGTTGGGCCAGTGTAAATGTATTCACATAAATACTATGCTACATGTGTGAAAATTACGCTCTTATATGATTGTTGTTTGCATACCACAAAAAGTATAATTTTAGTGCAAGTTTGTTTTTAACTTTTTTAATTATGTTTCTTCTTAAAGAGTAATACCAATCCCAAAATTTCATTATTTTGATTTTCATTTAATTATTATTTATTTTTATTATTGTTGACGATAATACGATTGCCACTAATTCATTTCTTCTCAATAATTGTTTTTGCATTTTTTCACTATTACATGCTTATTCTTGAATATTTTTGTGTATATTGTGTCAAATTTTGTCATTGTTTGTTTTACATTTGTTTCATTTTCTTTCTTATTAAAGGTAAATACTAATGCCACTAGATTATTCCTTTTTTACAAATGCTCATTATTTTGATACTTTTTAAGTTTTATTTCATTTTCTTTCTTATTAAAGGGTAATACCAAAGTCACTAATTTATTGTTTCTTACAAAACTTCATTATATTAATTTTAATTTTTTTAAATCTTATTTATTCTATAATTATAATACCAATGCCACTAATTTATATCTTTTGAGGATACCTCCATATTTAGAAACATTCCACTCTTATTCGTGCATATATAAAAAAGCACAATTTCTGCAAACTTTGTAATTCTTTATATCTTCTTTCTTAAGAATACCAATGCCGCCAATTCATTCTTTCTTAGAAAACCTTGTTATTTTGATTTGTTTTTGTTTGTATTTTATCTTCTTTCCTTTTAGTGGTGGCACTATCTATTCGCATTCATGATTTTTTTAGAAATTCTACTATTTTATTCTTATTCTTGCCTATTATAAGAACTGCAATTACTATGTTAGTTGTGTGAAAAAAATTGTTATTATTTGTTTTTCTTTTAAATTTTCTTTCTTCTTAAAGGATAATACCAATGACACTAATTCATTCCTCAATAGAAAACTTCGTTTTTTTTTATTTTTTGTAGTTGTATTTCATTTTATTCGTTTTAGTGGGTAATACCAATGCCACAAATTCAATTTTCCTTAGAAAACTTCATTTTTAATTTCTTCTTCTTTTTAAAAGGTAATACCAATTCCACTTATTAATTAATTCTTGGAATACTTCATTTTTGTTTTGTTATTTTTATTTTGGACTGTTATATATTCCAAACGTTCGGATTATAGGTATAGATCCGAACGATCCCACATCAGTGTGATTGCATGCAAGCTCGCTAACAAAACAGCATGTAAGATGCGTTAAATGCTTTTTCGCCTCGTAAACAACTGCATGCACATAAAAACAAAAATGATGATGTCACAAAAGATTCCACTAAAACTCAAAATTCAAAATGTTTTGTAGTTCAAACCGTTGCTCGGATTATAAAACTGTTTTCACATAAAAAATTCGTCTCGACGAGACCTACGAAACTAGATGTCATGTTGATATGTTTCGACGACTTTTTTTTCGGGTAAAAAGTTACCACGCCTAGGGTATACAAGTTATCACGTCTGTGCTATAAAGTTACCACGATGTTTACATAGGCAAATTCCGGGCATAAAAATAATTTCTTTCTACTTTCCCCCACGTGCAAATGCACTAAGAGTGCAGAAAAACTAATGCCATCGTATATTCTCTTTATTTTGAAATTTCAAAATATTTTGTAGTTCAAACCGTCTGTTCGATCAAAAATTTGTTTTCACAAAAAAATCCGCCGTGGCGAGACCTTCAAAACTAGATACCATGTTGGCATATTTCGAATACTTTTTTCTGGATCAAAAGTTATCATGCCTGGGCTAAATAAGTTATCAGCTCTTTATACGTATATTACCATGTTATTTACACAGATCGTACCGGAGTATGTTTTAGACAAGTTTTTTTATGGGTCAAAGTTATCGTGGTATTTGTACTCAAGTTATCAGGACCGAGAGTCTATATTACCATGCTATTTACACAAAAGGTTATCAGAGTATGTTTTCAACAATTTTTTTCACGGATCAAAGTTATCGTGGTGTTTTTACCTAAGTTATCAGGTCCGGGCAACCTATATTATCATGTTATTTACACAGATCGTACCGGAGTATGTTTTAGACAAGTTTTTTTATGGGTCAAAGTTATCGTGGTGTTTATACCCAAGTTATCAGGACCGAGAGTCTATATTACCATGCTATTTACACAAAAGGTTATCACAGTATGTTTTCAACATTTTTTTTCACGGATCAAAGTTATCGTGGTGTTTTTACCTAAGTTATTAGGTCCGGGCAACCTATATTATCATGTTATTTATACAGATGTTATTGGAGTATGTTTGCAAACATTTTTTTTACATGAATAAGTTATCGTGATGTTTGTACTTAAGTTATCATGTCCGGAAGTGTATATTAACATGTTATTTACACGAGAAGTTATCAGTGGTATGTTTTTTCAACAAATTTTTTACACGAGTCAAAGTATCGTGATATTTGTACTTCAGTTATCATGTCCGGAAGTGTATATTAACATGTTATTTACACGAGAAGTTATCAGTGTATGTTTTCAACAAATTTTTTTCATGGGTCAAAGTTATCGTGGTGTCTGTACCCAAGTTATCAGGACCGGAAGCCTATATTGTTATACTATTTACACAGAAAAAAATTATCAGTGTATGTTTTCAACAACTTTTTTTTCGCGGGTCAAAGTTATCGTGGTGTTTGTACCTAATTTATCAGGTTCGGGAGCCTATATTACCATGTTATTTACACAGATGTTACCGGATTATGTTTTCAACAACTTTTTTCCACGGGTCAAAATTATCGCGGTGTTGATACCTAAGTTATCAAGTTCGGAAGTGTATATTATCGTGCTATTTACAAAAAAATTATCAGTGTTATGTTTTCAATAACTTTGATCCACGGATCAAAGTTATCGTGGTCTTTGTACCTAAGTTATCAAGTCTCGAAGCCCGATGACATGCATTGGTTGCGTGCTCGTGGTCTTGAAATGAAGATAAACATGCTACCATAATGGGAGCAAGGATTGCGTGCTCCCATCTCAATCCTCTCAATTTTCCATGATAACTTAGGTACAAAATTAGAGGGTAAGACAACAAAAGTAATTTAGGTGAGCTGGTTAATGAGCCTAAGCTTAGTTACGAGAGACTCAGGTCTGAGTCCAAAGGCACCCCACACACAAACATCAAATTTATTTCTAGTTTTTTGGTTGTAATGCAAAGGAGCGGTGGTATGATAAAGGAAAACGTAACTTATCTTTAACCGACGAATAGAGTTAGCTGGGTTGGTTATCGGGTCGGCCCTGCATGCAGCAGGTGCAAGGATTGAGTGCCATAGCTCTAACTTTTTTTTCAAAAAATGAGCGAGCGACTGGAAGGTGGAGCGCTCGAGCCGATCGACTCGTTCGGATCTATTCACAAGGTGAGAACGTTCGGAAAATACAAATTCCGTTTTATTTTTCCATTTATTCTTTAAATTTATACCACTGGCTTAACGGGTTGTTGATTTTATTTTGTTTGCAAAAGGCTTGAGTGCTCTCTTTGGCTGCTCGTTGAGCTGGGGTTGCTGCTTCCATCATGCCCAGCAGCTGGGCCACCTTCTCAAGGTGGAGCCCAAACCCCCAATGGGCCTTGGAACGACTCCGTGCACGTGCTGCCTTCTTTGCTCCATCGGACATCGGTCTTGCCTTACGTGTGGTTACTATGCTGCTGTTGCATCATCGAAATTGACTGACATTGGATCAGTCTATTTGGTAATCAATGATATATTAGAAATTGACTGACCCAAATCATAAAACCAGGCAACTTCCCCGTAGTCGGTCTCTTTCTTCTCACCGCATCGCTCTACCGTGAGTGGCTTCCCCTGCCAGTGTCCACAACAATAATCCTACACCTACGTACCCTTCTAGGTAATAAACTTCCTAATCTACTCCCCTCCCACCCCCAAATTTTCATGGGGTGGGGCCCGGGCTATTTTTTCAAATCATCCCAAATCAGTTTTCACGTAGCTCTACGTAGAAGCGGGTTATGCCAAATAGCTGTAGTTCTCCAAATCAGCTATAGCAAAGGTATACCCGGCTATTTGAGAACTTTTTCTGACAATTATACAAGAACCTTATAGTCTATCATTTAGCGGCACCATGCTCAAACTGCTATAGCGGCGCTATAGACGGCTATTTAAAACATTGACAAAATACTAGCATTTCCAAACTTTTAGTGCCCCAAAAATTGAAATTATCTATACAAAGCTACATCAATTGTTCCGAGAGCATATATTTTCACACTGAAAAATGTACGTGGCAGCTACACCTTCTTTGCTACAGGTACACATAAACAAATGCAGTACTGTGCACGAAACATACAGGACAAACATGGAACATCGAATTACCACGAAGAACAACATGCAGAGAGGTGGTCGAACTGCCATGCATGCACGGTTGCCGGCTTGAGATCACATGACGGTGCATGCACTGGGCGGGTACTCCTCGTAGATGAACCTCCCCTCCTGCACGATCCGGCAGCCCTTGCACCCTCTGCACGACGACGCCGGCCCGCCGCAGCCCATCGGCGGGGGCTGCATCATCTGCAGCGGCGTCGGCATCGCCGGCGGCCACGCCCCGTACCCGCCGCCACCGCCGCCGCCGCCGCACGAGCCGCACCCTCCTCCGCAGTACGCCGGGCCTCCGCACGTCTGCCTCTTCGGGGTCGCCGGCACCGCCCAGGGCGGGTGCTGAGGGTGGTGCGGGGCGGGGTAGGCCGGCATCTGCGGCGGCTCGCACGGCCACTGCGGCTGCTGGGGATGCGGGTACTGATGCACGCCTCCCCAGTGGCTCGGGTCGCTGCACGGCCACGGGTAGCAGAGGTTGCACATCTGCGTGAACTGCAGGTTCACCGTCGTCGACGGTGCCGCCGGCGCGGCCGGTTTGGGCTTCTCCTCGCCCTTCTTCTCATCCGTCTTCTTCTTTTCTTCCTTCTTTTCCTCCTTCTTTTCTTCCGGCTTCTTCTCGTCGGCCTTCTTCTTCTCATCCGGCTTCTTCTCATCGGGCTTCTTGCAGCAGCACTTGCAGCCATCGGCGGCCGGCTTCTTCTCCTCGGGCTTCTTCTCCTCTGGCTTCTTCTCCTCCGGCTTCTTGGCATCGGGCTTCTTTTCTTCGATGATCTTGATGTCCTTGATAGCCTTGCACGCCTTGCATCGCAGCTTCTTGGACAGCTTCACCGGGTCGAATGGGCCGGAGACGGTCACCGTGTTCTTCTTGGTGTCGAAGTTGATGGTCCTGATCTTCTCCTTCTCTGATCCATCGATGTTAATCGCATCGAAGTTAATAAGCGAAACATAAAATGGTTCCACTTCTTATCACATGGTTAATTTGACACAACTAAATTGAGTGCTTGACTATTGTACTACGTACCTTGGAGTTTACATAGCACTTTCTGAATCTTCCTGTAGCATTCCTCGCATTCGAGGTTGGCTTCAATGATCAACGTGGATACCTGGTGGATACACGCATGGCAGGAGAATCAACACAAAGAGCTCACAACACCATCACTACAACTTCCAAATTAACCATGCATACATGCATGCATGCAAAATTGAACTCAAGCATGTACGCATGAAACGGGGCACTCACCTTCTCTGCCATGGCTGGAGCTGAGGCGCGAGCTCCAACGAACGTTTAATCGCAGGGTTGCCACAAAAAGGAAGAGGGAATATATATATAGGGGACTCTTACTTAATCATGGCAATTGCCTAAGAAATATGTCATTGTTGCAGTGCAGCATCACACTTGTGGTCATCTTGATGAGATGGCGTGGCAGTGGTTACGCTCCACCGTCGCCATGACTCGTCGCACACCGAAATCCGTGCCATCATCTAGTGAAATAACAATTTTTTTTAGCTAGGCATAATCGAATAGGAGTAGAACGTACACCCACCCACCGTATATTGCACTCCAAGAAAGAACAAAAATATAATTGCATGCACGGCGCCGGCATAGCCGGTGAAGGGGGAATATGGCATCACATGAGCGTGATGAAGACCTAATCAGTAGTTTAAGCGTAAGATTCGGGGCAACAACCTTTCCCCGCCACGATCATCACGGAGCATGAGCTAGCCTGAACATGGGACAAATAAGTCGCCGTAGTTGGTCCGGACACTGCTGGCACTACGCCGGGGCATGTTGCCAAAACGCCACGAGGCGAACCTTCTCACGACTTGTTTCCCGTACCGGGGTGCATAGAAAACGCGCATGTCGGCCGCACCGAGCCGTCGTCACGTACGTACATGGAACTCGATGACGATTTGGGGCCGTTTTTGACACGATCTGTGCGGGTATATCCTTCAGAGTTTCGGTGACGGGTGAGCTGCAACAACCCATCGATCGGCCAACCTCATGTCCAAGTGAAAATGATCACGTAGATGGCTCGGCTGCGTACACATGGATGCCAACAATGGTCAACGACGACAGCTATGTCGAAATGATCAGCTGGCTGGCATGTACGATTGGATCGTCGCCAACCACCGATATGGACGGGTGGGCGGCAAGGTACTGCAAACCGGGGGAGAGCATGTCGTGGAGCATCTTTCTTGTGACCTGGGCTGTTTGCTATACTGATTAACGTGCATTTGCCATGAGACCAGCCCCAAGCGTTGTTGCGGGGCGTGGGGGCAGATGGGTTTGAGCCGGGCGGTGGTTGTCTTGTGAGACGGCGACGGCGAACGGCGGTGGACTGGCCGCGGCAGCTCGCCGGATGTGGCTACGGCGAGGCGACGGAGTGGACGGAGGCGCAGCCGAGGTGGCGGAGGGGCGGTGTCATCACAGAATAAAACGACCAGCCGGATATGTTTTGTGTTTGTAACAAAGGGCATGTTGCAATTGCAACAAGCCAATCGTTGCAAAAGGGTGTTTCAGCCTTGCAAAACAAAAACTCGCAACTTTTTTCTTGCGATAAGACTTATGTTGCAGCTGTAACATGACCTCTATTAGACCTTTGTTGCAGAAAATACCGCAACACCGCTTTTGCTGCAAAGGGGGGCTGTTCACGGGGATGCATTGGATGGTCATTGTCAGGTCCATCCAATGCATGGTCAGCGAGGCGGTGAATATTCCTCGGTTATCCATCAAAAAACACGCAGAACTTGGTATCCAAACAACCCCTATGAGAGACTATAAAGGGACCGTGCCCTCAGCACATATACGATTAAGATGATTCTTAGTTCAACCATAAATTGCGACTTTTGCATCGCATGTTAGGTTATAACATTGATTATACTTGTCTTGAGTACAATGGGTGTAAATATTCAAAATTGTGCATCAACGATATTCGGATTATCTAAAGTATTTGCTTCTACAAAAACTATGTGTACCATTTATGTTTAATCCCTGCCAACATCTCCCATTCGGTTAAATCCTGTGTACCATTTAAAGCCAAGTTTAATGAACAAGGTTATCTACATGTATCAAGATTTTGTGCCAAGCACCATAGGTTATTCATGCACAAGTCAAGCACATAAGAAGTAAGACCACCAGAAAAAAGATAAAGATATATAGCAACAAACCAAGTAGAGAGCAACAATACTATGAGTGCAATAGAGTACATAACAAACCAATACAAGACAAGTTCAAAATTTGGCCAATAATTATTTAAGGGCTGCACCAGCTCCTGGACCCCCAAAGCTGCACTTGGCACCTGAACAAAGCTAGAGAGATACAACTGTGTCAATATAAAGAATCACTTTGAAAAGTAAATGTATGAAAGACACTTCGTTTATATTTTTTTACGGGAAAAACTTCCGATCTATTCATCAATTGTCAAGCCAGTACAAAGAACACTAGAAGTAAAAATGACACCCGAATCCATAGATCACCTAACGACGACAAAAAGCACTAGAGCGAGCCGAAGGCGCGCCACCGTCATCGCCCCTCCATCACCGGAGCCGGACAAACCTTGTTGTAACAGACAATTGGGAAGTCGTCGTGCTAAGGCCCAATATGATCTGCGCCAGAACAACAACCATCGCCGATGAAAAAAACATAGATCGGAAGGATCCAGCCTGAAGACACACGAACACATACGAAGGAAGACCGGATCCAACAAATACAAACACCGACCGAATCCCACGAGATCCGCCAGAGACAAATCCCCACACGCCCTCTAATGACGCTAGATGCATCGCTGGGCCTGGACGGGGAGAACCTTATTCCGACTTCATGGAGTCATTACCGTCTCTTCTTTCTGAACTGGATACAAACCATAGACGGTCATAAAAAAACATCTAAAAATGAAGTAGGAGCCCTCCCGCCGGCAAGGGCCGAGATCCACCACGCATTCATGGCGTAAGGCCACAGAAGGCAAAGCTGATCTGCGGTGGCGCCGACGGGAGGCGCGGATTCCTAATCGCCATTGCGCGAGCGCACGAGGCGAAGGGGCAGGAGACGTACGTGTTTTAGCCCCTAGCTTTCCACTATATCCGGCGGAAGACACTTCTTTCAAGTGATAGAAAAGAAAAGCAATGGACAACTACTGTTAGAACAAAGAAATAAACTCTGGTTTAGTGATCTGCCTGTTGGCAATCTTTTCACCATTATAGAATCTTGAAAACAAGATAAATGCATTTTTTGAAAATTTGATCTTGTAAGTTTCTGCGGCAGCTAGCATATTTAAAACGTGTCTGTTTGACATGGGGTCATGGGTTGCTATGGAGGGTTCAAAACAGGTCAAATGTTGAGTCTTTGTGCAGGATTTTTTTCAGGAAGTAATGAATGTAGTAGGAGCAAAGGATAAGGATTGGTGGTTTCTTCTCGCTCCCAAATCCATATCAGGGATGTATGGTTTCTACCAGAACTTATCATAGTCTAGTAGCCGATACTCACCAAATAGTAATGAGGATGTAAGCAGCTCGACCAAACAAATGACTTTTATGCCCTACCATTTTCATAACAGAATTTAGTAATGGTTGTGTGCAACAGAGTTCACCATAAACAACAATAAAATACGTTCACAAGTTCAATTAATTATTTAAGGGCTGCAGTAGCTCATGGACCCCCAAAAGCTGCACTTGGCACCTGAACATTCCATGAGAAGCACCATAGAGCAACGATACTTCCGGTACAACAGAGTTAATCATAAACCATAATACAGGACGAGTTCATAACTTTGCCAATTATTTATTTATTAAGGGCTGCACTACCTCCTGGACCCCCCGAAGCGGCACCTGGGACCTGACCAAAGGTAGATAGATACACATGTGTCAATCTAACGAATCATTTCGAAAAGTGTATGAAGGACACTTTTAGGTGATACAGTAGTAAAGAAAAGCAATGAACAACTACTGCTAGAACGGAGAAATAAACTCAGTTTAGTGGTCTGCTTGTTGCCAGTATTTTCACACGCAAAAAAAGAAGACAAAACCTAAAAAAACACAACTATTTAATACATTTTTTGAAAATTTGGTCTGCCAAGCTTGTGATTTAGAGCATATTTAAAATGCTTCTGTTCTACACGGGTTGCTACGGAGGGTTTAAAACAGGTCAAATTTTGAGCCTATGTGCAGGTTTCATCATGAAGTAATGAAGGAGCAAAGGATAAGGATCGGTAGCTAACTAATTGCATTTTCTATCTGCCAAAACCATATGAGCAATGTATGGTTTCTCATGATTACAGCGGAACTTGATATTTTCACCATATTCTTGTTGGCAATCCTCAGTCAAATAGTATTGGGGATCTAAGTAGCTCGACCACACAAATAACTTCTATGCCCTACACTTTTCATGAAAGAATTTAGTGATGGTTGTGTGCATAATGCAAGCTAAAGAAGACTGACTGAACATAACAGGTTGACGATGGCAAATGAACAGTCTTTTATACCCTAAAAAACCGAAATTGTCTGCCAAGTTCACTACACATAAGAGCAGAAGACATACATGCAAATATAGAAAATAATAAAAACTACTCCCTCCGTCCCATAATGTAAGACATTTTTTAACACTACAATAATGTCAAAAGGCGCCTTACATTATGAGAGGGAGGGAGTAGATGAGTTCATATAATAATGAAGTAATGCACAATAGTGCTGGAAGAGCTTGGACTATTTTTCTTACTACGTGGAGGAAACAGCCGAGCAATCTCCGCCTTAGTCATATCTGCAAATGGGCCCAGTTGAGACACTTGCGACGATCCAGAATTGTTATCTTTGTACACAGCCATTGCACAAGCCCTAAATGACCTGAACCGGTGGGTCATTTCTTCATGGTCACGGGATACCTCATGATACTTGCACCAGCATTTATACAAGGCCCACAGGGATTCCTTGGACTTAATGGAATTCTCATCAACCAGGGGAAAGGTTTCTTCTGGATTGATGTCTGCCACAAAGTCGCTGAGTGCGAGATTTTCTTCTGGATTGATGTCTGCCACAAAGTCGCTGAGTCGCGATCTACAAGGGTATGTAGATGCACTCTTCTCTCTCTCGTTGCTAGTTACTCCATAGATTGATCTTGGTGATGCGTAGAATTTTTTTTAATTTCTGCAACAATCCCCAACAGTGGCATCATGAGCTAGGTCTATGCGTAGTTTCTATGCACGAGTAGAACACAAGTTGTTGTGGGCGTCGATTTTATCAATTTACTTGCCGTTACTAGTCTTATCTTGATTCGGCGGCATCGTGGGATGAAGCGGCCCGGACCGACCTTACACGTACACTTACGTGAGACAGGTTCCACCGACTGATATGCAATAGTTGCATAAGGTGGCTAGCGGGTGTCTGTCTCTTCCACTTTAGTCGGATCGGATTCGATGAAAAGGGTCCTTATGAAGGGTAAATAGAAATTGGCATATCACGTTGTGGTTTTGGCGTAGGTAAGAAACGTTCTTGCTAAGAAACCTATAGCAGCCACGTAAAAATTTGCAACAACAATTAGAGGACGTCTAACTTGTTTTTGCAGCATATGTCGTGTGATGTGATATGGCCAAAAGGATGTGATGAATGATATATGTGATGTATGAGATTGATCATGTTCTTGTAATAGGAATCACGACTTGCATGTCGATGAGTATGACAACCGGCAGGAGCCATAGGAGTTGTCTTAATTTATTTATGACCTGCGTGTCAACATAAACGTCATGTAATTACTTTACTTTATTGCTAAACCGTTAGCCATAATAGTAGAAGTAATAGTTGATGAGACAACTACATGAAGACACGATGATGGAGATCATGGTGTCATGCCGGTGACGATGATGATCATGGCGCCCCGAAGATGGAGATCAAAAGGAGCAAAAATGATATTGGCCATATCATGTCACTATTTGATTGCATGTGATGTTTATCATGTTTTACATCTTATTTGCTTAGAATGACGGTAGCTTAAATAAGATGATCCCTCGCAATAATTTCAAGAAAGTGTTCCCCCTAACTGTGCACCGTTGCTAAGGTCCGTTGTTCCGAAGCACCACGTGATGATCGGGTGTGATAGGTTCTAACGTTCGCATACAACAGGTGTAAGCCAGATTTACACACGCAATACACTTAGGTTGACTTGACGAGCCTAGCATGTACAGACATGGCCTCGGAACACGGAAGACCGAAAGGTCGAACATGAGTCGTATAGAAGATACGATCAACATGAAGATGTTCACCGATGATGACTAGTCCGTCTCACGTGATGATCGGACACGGCCTAGTTGACTTGGATCATGTATCACTTAGATGACTAGAGGGATGTCTGTCTGAGTGGGAGTTCACTAAATAATTTGATTAGATGAACTTAATTATCATGAACTTAGTCTAAAATCTTTACAATATGTCTTGTAGATCAAATGGCCCACGCTAATGTTGCCCTCAACTTCAACGCGTTCCTAGAGAAAACCAAGCTGAAAGACGATGGTAGCAACTATACGGACTGGGTCCGGAACTTGAGGATCATCCTCATAGCTGCCAAGAAAGCATATGTCCTTGAAGCACCGCTAGGTGATGCACCAGCCCCAGCAAACCAAGACGTTATGAACGCTTGGCAGACCCGTATTGATGATTACTCCCTGGTTCAGTGCGGCATGCTTTACAGCTTAGAACCGGGGCTCCAAAAGCGTTTCGAGCAGCACTGAGCATATGAGATGTTCCAAGAGCTGAAAATGGTTTTCCAAGCTCATGCCCGGGTCAAGAGATATGAAGTCTCCAACAAGTTCTACAGTTGTAAGATGGAGGAGAATAGTTCTGTCAACGAGCACATACTCAAAATGTCTGGGTTGCACAACCGCTTCACTCAGCTGGGAGTTAATCTCTCGGATGACGCGGTCGTTGACAGAATCCTTCAGTCGCTTCCACCACGCTACAAGAGCTTTGTGATGAACTTCAATATGCAGGGGATGGAAAAGACCATTCCTGAGGTATATTCAATGCCGAAATCAGCGGAGGTGGAGATAAAAAAGGAATATCAAGTGTTGATGGTGAATAAAACCACTAAGTTTAAGAAAGGCAAGGGTAAGAAGAACTTCAAGAAGGACGGCAAGGGAGTTGCCGCGCCCGGTAAGCCAGTTGCCGGGAAGAAGCCAAAGAATGGACCCAAGCCTGAGACTGAGTGTTTTTATTGCAAGGGAAGTGGTCACTGGAAGCGGAACTGCCCCAAGTACTTAGCGGACAAGAAGGCCGGCAACACCAAACGTATATGTGATATACATGTTATTGATGTGTATCTTACCAGCACTCGTAGTAGCTCCTGGGTATTTGATACCGGTGCCGTTGCTCATATTTGTAACTCAAAACAGGAGCTGCGGAATAAGCGGAGACTGGTGAAGGACGAGGTGACGATGCGCGTCGGGAATGGTTCCAAGGTCGATGTGATCGCCGTCGGCACGCTACCTCTACATTTACCTACGGGATTAGTTTTAAACCTCAATAATTGTTATTTAGTGCCAGCTTTGAGCATGAACATTGTATCAGGATCTCGGTTAATACGAGATGGCTACTCATTTAAATCCGAGAATAATGGTTGTTCTATTTATATGAGAGATATGTTTTATGGTCATGCCCCGCTGGTCAATGGTTTATTCTTAATGAATCTCGAACATAATGTTACACATATTCATAATGTGAATACCAAAAGATGTAAGGTTGATAATTATAGTCCCACATACTTGTGGCACTGCTGCCTTGGTCACATTGGTGTCAAGCGCATGAAGAAGCTCCATGCAGATGGACTTTTGGAGTCTCTTGATTACGAATCATTTGACACATGCGAACCATGCCTCATGGGTAAAATGACCAAGACTCCGTTCTCCGGAACAATGGAGCGAGCAACCAACTTATTGGAAATCATACATACTGATGTGTGCGGTCCAATGAGTGTTGAGGCTCGCGGTGGCTATCGTTATATTCTCACCCTCACTGATGACTTGAGTAGATATGGGTATGTCTACTTAATGAAACACAAGTCTGAGACCTTTGAAAAGTTCAAGGAATTTCAGAGTGAGGTTGAAAATCAACGTGACAGGAAAATAAAGTTCTTACGATCAGATCGTGGAGGAGAATATTTGAGTCATGAATTTGGCACACACTTAAGGAAATGTGGAATAGTTTCACAACTCACGCCGCCTGAAACACCTCAGCATAATGGTGTGTCCGAACGTCGTAATCGCACTCTATTGGATACGGTGCGATCTATGATGTCTCTTACCGATCTACCGCTGTCATTTTGGGGCTATGCTTTAGAGACTGCCACATTCACTTTAAATAGGGCTCCGTCGAAATCCATTGAGACGACACCGTATGAATTATGGTTTGGGAAGAAACCTAAGCTATCGTTTCTAAAAGTTTGGGGATGCGATGCTTATGTCAAGAAACTTCAACTTGAAAAGCTCGAACCCAAATCGGAAAAATGCGTCTTCATAGGATACCCTAAGGAAACTATTGGGTATACCTTCTACCTAAGATCTGAAGGCAAGATCTTTGTTTCCAAGAATGGATCCTTTCTAGAGAAAGAGTTTCTCTCGAAAGAATTAAGTGGGAGGAAAGTAGAGCTTGATGAAGTACTGCCTCTTGAAGCGGAAAGTAGCGCAGCTCAGGAAAATGTTCCTGTGGTGCTTGCACCGACTAGAGAGGAAGATGATGATCAAGGTACTTCGGATCAAGCTCCTACTGAACTTCGTAGGTCCACGAGGACACGTTCCACACCAGAATGGTATGGCAACCCTGTCCTGGAAATCATGTTGTTAGACAACGGTGAACCTTCGAACTATGAAGAAGCAATGGCGGGCCCAGATTTTGACAAATGGAAGGAAGCCATGAAATCCGAGATAGGATCCATGTATGAAAACGAAGTATGGACTTTGACTGACTTGCCCGATGATCGGCGAGCCATAGAAAATAAATGGATCTTTAAGAAGAAGGCAGACGCGGATGGTAATGTGACCATCTATAAGGCTCGGCTTGTCGCTAAAGGTTATCGACAAGTTCAAGGGGTTGACTACGATGAGACTTTCTCACCCGTAGCGAAGCTGAAGTCCGTCTGAATCATGTTAGCAATTGCCGCATTCTATGATTATGAGATATGGCAAATGGACGTCAAAATGGCATTCCTTAATGGTTTCCTTAAGGAAGAATTGTATATGCTGCAGCCGGAAGGTTTTGTCGATCCTAAGAATGCTGACAAGGTGGGCAAGATCCAACGCTCAATCTATGGGCCGGTGCAAGCATCTCGGAGTTGGAACATTCGATTTGATGAGATGATCAAAGCGTTTGGGTTTACGCAGACTTATGGAGAAGCCTGTGTTTACAAGAAAGTGAGTGGGAGCTTTGTAGCATTTCTCATATTATATGTGGATGTCATACTATTGATGGGAAATGATATAGAATTCTTGGAAAGCATAAAGGCCTACTTGAACAAGTGTTTTTCAATGAAGGACCTTGGAGAAGCTGCTTATATATTAGGCATCAAGATCTATAGAGATAGATCGAGACGCCTCATTAGTCTTTCACAAAGTACGTACCTTGACAAGATATTGAAGAAGTTCAATATGGATCAGTCCAAGAAGGGGTTCTTGCCTGTATTGCAAGGTGTGAGATTGAGCACGGCTCAATGCCCAACCACGGCAGAAGATAGAGAAAAGATGAGTGTCGTCCCCTATGCCTCGGCCATAGGGTCTATTATGTATGCCATGCTGTGTACCAGACCTGATGTAAACCTTGCCGTAAGTTTGGTAGGAAGGTACCAAAGTAATCCCGGCATGGAACACCGGACAGCGGTCAAGAATATCCTGAAGTACCTGAAGAGGACTAAGGATATGTTTCTCGTTTATGGAGGTGACGAAGAGCTCGTCGTAAAGGGTTACGTCGATGCTAGCTTCGACACAGATCTGGATGACTCTAAGTCACAAACCGGATACGTGTATATTTTGAATGGTGGGGCAGTCAGCTGGTGCAGTTGCAAGCAAAGCGTTGTGGCGGGATCTACATGTGAAGCGGAGTACATGGCAGCCTCGGAGGCAGCACAAGAAGCAATCTGGGTGAAGGAGTTCATTACCGACCTAGGAGTTATTCCCAATGCGTCGGGCCCAATGACTCTCTTCTGTGACAACACTGGAGCTATTGCCCTTGCCAAGGAGCCCAGGTTTCACAAGAAGACCAGGCATATCAAGTGTCGCTTCAACTCCATTCGTGAAAATGTTCAAAATGGAGACATAGATATTTGTAAAGTGCATACGGACCTGAATGTCGCAGATCCGTTGACTAAACCTCTTCCTCAAGCAAAACATGATAAACACCAGAACTCTATGGGTGTTCGATTCATCACAATGTAACTAGATTATTGACTCTAGTGCAAGTGGGAGACTGTTGGAAATATGCCCTAGAGGTAATAATAAAATGGTTATTATTATATTTCCTTGTTCATGATAATTGTCTATTGTTCATGCTATAATTGTGTTATCCGGAAATCGTAATACATGTGTGAATACATAGACCACAATATGTCCCTAGTGAGCCTCTAGTTGACTAGCTCGTTGATCAACAGATGGTCATGGTTTCCTGACTATGGACATTGGATGTCGTTGATAACGGGATCACATCATTAGGAGAATGATGTGATGGACAAGACCCAATCCTAAGCATAGCACTAGATCGTGTAGTTCATCTGCTAGAGCTTTTCTAATGTCAAGTATCATTTCCTTAGACCATGAGATTGTGCAACTCCCGGATATCATAGGAGTTCTTTGGGTGTGCCAAACGTCACAACGTAACTAGGTGGCTATAAAGGTGCACTACAGGTATCTCCGAAAGTGTCTGTTGGGTTGGCACAAATCGAGACTGGGATTTGTCACTCCGTATGACGGAGAGGTATCTCTGGGCCCACTCGGTAATGCATCATCATAATGAGCTCAATGTGACCAAGTGGTTGATCACAGGATCATGCATTACGGTACGAGTAAAGTGACTTGCCGGTAACGAGATTGAACGAGGTATTGGGATACCGACGATCGAATCTCGGGCAAGTAACATACCGATTGACAAAGGGAATTGTATACGGGATTGCTTGAATCCTCGACATCGTGGTTCATCCGATGAGATCATCGTGGAACATGTGGGAGCCAACATGGGTATCCAGATCCCGCTGTTGGTTATTGGCCGGAGAGTTGCCTCGGTCATGTCTGCATGGTTCCCGAACTCGTAGGGTCTACACACTTAAGGTTCGATGACGCTAGGGTTATTAGGAAGACTTGTATGTGATTACCGAATGTTGTTCAGAGTCCCGGATGAGATCCCGGACGTCACGATGAGTTCCGGAATGGTCTGGAGGTAAAGATTTATATATGGAAAGTTGTCATATGGTCACCGGAAAGGTTCAGGGGCATATCGGTATTGTACCGGGCCACCGGAGGGGTTCCGGGGGTCCACCGGGAGGGGCCACCTCACTCGGAGGGCCTCATGGGCCGTAGAAGAAAGGGAACCAGCCCTTGGAGGGCTGGGCGCATCCCCCCCTTGGGCCCATGCGCCTAGGGTTGGGGGGGGGGGAAACCCTAAAGGGGGCGCCCCCCTTGCTTGGGGGGCAAGCCCCCTCCCCTTGGCCGCCGCCCCCCCTCTAGATCTCATCTAGAGGGTGCCGGCCCCCTTCCCCCTTCCCCTATAAATAGAGGGGTGAGGGGAGGGCTGCACACCACATCCAAGGCGCAGCCCCTCCCCTCCCCAACACCTCTCCTTCTCCGTTAAGAGCTTGGCGAAGCCCTGCCGGAGTACTGCTGCTCCACCACCACCATGCCGTCGTGCTGCTGTTGGAGCCCTCTTCCTCAACCTCTCCCTCCTCCTTGCTGGATCAAGGCGCGGGAGACGTCTCCACTCCGTACGTGTGTTGAACGCGGAGGTGCCGTCCGTTCGGCGCTAGGATCATCGGTGATTTGGATCACGACGAGTACGACTCCATCAACCCCATTCTCTTGAACACTTCCGCTCGCGATCTACAAGGGTATGTAGATGCACTCTTCTCTCCCTCGTTGCTAGTTACTCCATAGATTGATCTTGGTGATGCGTAGAATTTTTTTTAATTTCTGCAACGATCCCCAACAGATCGAACACGCCTACTTTCTAGAAACCGAGCGGGTTGTTTGAGTTCATTGCCCACGATGTTGTCTGAGTAACCGTATACAATAGAAAATCCCAATAAGCAGGGTAATTAGCCTATTATTGATAATCCATGTACTAATCAAACTGATATTTCTTATAAAACACGCCAGATATTTCATATCAGTATAAAAGCAACCATGATTTCATAATCGAATTACATCAGATAGCTTCGGCACTCAGTTACGCCATTACACAACAGCACCAAGTTTCACATGCAGCATCAAAAACCTTTGGAAAGTAGCATCATACATGGTAAATAAACAGATGAATCTCATCTGGGAAACTGCAGAAGCGGAAGGCAAATATTGATCCTTCAGTGATGTTGAATGTCCTTGCAACTTTTGGCCAGTTGCTATGGATAATTGCCCGCCCAACCTTCGTCCTCTTCAGCAAGACTTCAATACTGTACCGTGGGTGTTGAATGAATACCTTCCTTGCCTCTTGACCATGCAGGCGGTTTGAGCGGTAATCATCGGTGAACTACTTTGAAAAGTACTGAAAACAAAGCTATGCATAAATCGCTATTGTAAATTTTGAAATGGTGCAAGGGGTAAAAACAAGGTAAAAGAGTTGGTACCATCCTATAGTTGACTAATGTCTTCTTCATTGTGCAAACAAAGATCTTGATGTTATTCGTCGCAAGTTTCTTCATCCTAACAATCTTTCTGAGTTTCTTGACTTGACTGATATTCATGGACATCTCATTTCCCCATATGCAAAATGGGTCGAACAGTGGGTCTAAGCCTCTGACAGGAAGACCTACATGTGCAAGACCAAATTGTAAGAAACCTAAATATTAGAATGATTCCTGCAACTGCACAATAATGTGCTATTAGCCAAAGGACCCTGCTTGAATAAACCTCTATGGTAAACCACAGTGTCTCCCATTGTTTCCCTGCAATACACATAAGGAAGATCTTGATCAGGTTAACTGAGAATTGCCATACTATCAGTAGAATATGTATTGAGTACAACCAAATTCGATTGGTGTCACATGCATAACAATACAAAATTGTACCCACATCAAATGAAAATCAAATTGCAGAACTGAACCAAACAGTTAAATGGACAGCAGACCAAATGAACCAAAATAGTTAACTGAGCACGACATTGCAGAATAGAAACATGTACTAGAAGATAAGACAGTTAACAAAACAAAGAATGCTTGAGAACAGTACTACGAAATGTAGCAATTGTTGGACCAAAGTGTTAACTGAACATTACATTTCAGAGGACCAAACTGTAACTAAACATTAGATTGCATATTAACATTACAGAGGACAAATCACTAGAAGGCACTGGCGGTGGCCTCGAGAAAACAACACAAACTGTATTTTAAAGTAGACAACCGCGTTGCGGTGTCGACGGTGGCCTCGAAGACGAGGTGCTCCTCCAAGATCTGGCGGTCGACACACATGGCAGCCATAGCGACCTCGTGCACACATGCGGCTGCATGCTACTGAGCTCCACGTTATACTATGTGCAAAATGGCTGTGTGCGGTGCTTAATTGGAGGAGGGGGGCAGTGATTTCGAGGGAAGGTGTCGCGCCGTTGGTCGGGGCATGTGGGATGGGAAACGAGGAGGATGGTGTGGGTGGGGTGTGGATTACCTGACCATATCGATGAGGCCATGCAGCAAGAAGAAGGGTCTGCGGCGAGGAGGGCGCGCAGCAAGAAGAAGGGTCGCCGGCGAGGAGGCGACACTGCAAGAAAAAGGGTCACCGGCGAGGAGGCGACGCTGCAAGAAGAAGGGTAGCCGGCGAGGAGGCGGCGCTGCAAGAAGAAGGGTCGCCAGCGAGGAGGCTGAGCTGCTAGTAAGCAGCAGTGAAGGTTTGAACTTGAAAAGCAAGGAGGAATAGTGGAAATGTGGCTTTTGGTAGGAGGGAGGGGGGGGGGAGATAGATATTTCCGCGGTGGCAAAATTTTTTCGCTCGGTGTCGCGAGAAACTGGTGCGCAAGTGTGGTTCAAGCGGGAGCAGTGGACTGTAGATGACGAAGCTTCCTGCGTAAGCCAGACAAGACGGTGCGCCAAGATATTTTATATCGCATCCCACACGATTCTTTCTAGTAAACTATTTGTGGTATACCTGATTTTTTCATTATGTTTTGAAAGACAAAATGGTGTTACTAAGGGAAAGGATGGTGTTTGAATTGCTAGAACATTTGCGTACAATGAACATGCAACTAGTACATGAGTGTCTTGTTTAAATTTGGAATTATTCCAGGTTCGTTTGGCATTTTTATGCATTAATTGAGTTTCTGGGCATTTAATGTGCATAATTCAAATTTGAACTACAAGCACATGCTCCAATGCACCAAAGTTTGTTGAAAAATCACATGTGTGTCTTTGGGTGAATTTATAGATCCCATGCAAGAAATGGGAATGAAATTCAAACATCTGGGCGTCGTGGCTCGACTGGAAAGATTGAGAAACTTGGTTTTTTAATTTCTGTAAATCCAAAAAACGCCCGAAAATCATGAAACTTGGCATGGTGTCATGACATGGCACCAACATGCTGCGGTAATTTTTTTGGCCGAATTGGGACAAGCTTTGGTGTAAGCTTCTTGTAAGCCGGAGCTTTCCTCAAGAACGCTCGTGGTTCCGAGAGGGAACGTGTGACCTCCGTGTGCGAAACGACATACTACACTGCCTTCTCCCGCCTTAATGTTTGTACACAAGCAGATTATACCAAATTGAAGTATCGTGCTAAATTTTGGAATTATTCCGGGTTTGTTTGACCTTTTTTATACATTAATTGAGTTTCTGCGCATTTAATGTGCATAATTCAAATTTGAACTACAAGCACATGCTCCAATGCACCAAAGTTGGTTGAAAAATCACATTTGTGTCTTTGGGTGAATTTATAGGACACATGCAAGAAATGAGAATGAAATTCAAACATCTGGGCATCGTGGCTCGGCCGGAAAGATTGTGAAACTTGGTTCTTTTAATTCTTGTAAATCCAAAACACGCCTTAAAATCATGAAACTTGGCATGGTATCATTACATGACACCAACATGCTGCGGTAAATTTTTTGGCCGAATTGGGACAAGCTTTGGTGTAAGCTTCTTGCAAACCGGAGCTTTCCTCAAGAAGGCTCGTGGTTCCGAGAGGGAACATGTCACCTCCGTGTGCGAAACGAGATACATACACTGCCTTCTCCCGCCTTAATTTTTTTACACAGGCAGATTAGACCAAATAGAAGTATCGTGCTAAATTTTGAAATTATTCCGGGTTCGTTTGACCTTTTTTATACATTAATTGAGTTTCTGCGCAATTAATGTGCATAATTCAAATTTGAACTACAAGCACATGCTCGAGTGCACCAAAGTTGGTTGAAAAATCACATGTGTGTCCTTGGGTGAATTTATAGGTCCAATGCAAGAAATGAGAATGAAATTCAAACATCTGGGCGTCGTGGCTCGGCGGAACGATTGAGAAACTTGGTTTTTTAATTCCTGTAAATCCAAAACACGCTTGAAAATCATGAAACATGGCACCAACATGCTGCGGTAAATTTTTTGGCCGAATTGGGACAAGCTTTGGTGTAAGCTTCTTATAAACCGAAGCTTCCCCCAAGAAGGCTTGTGGTTCCGAGAGGGAACGTGTCACCTCCGTGTGCAAAACGAGATACATACACTGCCTTCTCTCGCCTTAATTTTTACACAGGCATATTAGACCAAATAGAAGTATCGTGCTAAATTTTGGAATTATTCCGGATTCGTTTGGCCTTTTTATACATTAATAATAATTGAGTTTCTACGCATTTAATGTGCATAATTCAAATTTGAACTACAAGCACATGCTCCAGTGCATCAAAGTTGTTTGAAAAATCACATGTGTGTCCTTGGGTGAATTTCTAGGTCCCATGCAAGAAATGAGAATGAAATTCAAACATCTGGGTGTCGTGGCTCGGCCCGAAAGATTGAGAAACTTGGTTTTTTAATTCCTGTAAATCCAAAACATGTCTGAAAATCAACATGGCACCAACATGTTGTGGTAATTTTTCTGTCCGATTTGCGAAGGCGCACACGTTAACAATCAACAAAGTCATTTTGGAACAAGTGCTGTCACCTTACAAATCGGAAACACAAGTATTATTGAAACCGTGGCCGTTCTACTTACCGATTACGTGCCACCACGCGTCCCCTTTTTTTATTGGCTAGGAGGTTCCGTGCGGGGTAGCTATTTGAGTACGGGAGGCGTGCGATCAGACCCCTGCGCATGCTCATTAGGAGGAGATCCCTTTGACCGCTACCCGCCACGCACCTCCCTCCCAACGTCTCCATTAATGGCGCCCGAACCCCTGTTCTACGGTGTGGCTATATGTCTCACTGAACTGAGATTTAAGAGAGAAAAATGAAAATCTGAAAAAAAGTTTTGCACGGATCTTGATGTAAGATCTGACAGACCTATATAGCATCGACTGCGACTTATAGCAAGCATGCTGAATATAAGGACGATGATAGTGGATAATAATTGTCTTACATATTTAAGAACATAATTAAAAAAAGCCACATGCGGCAATGCCCAAAATACACAAGGGCAAAAGAAGAAGGAATGCAACGATCTGGCTCACTGATCTCTACGTTGCTGCAGGCCGCGGGAACGTCTTCGCGGCGAGCGGCAATGAGCTCTTTCTTGTCCTCAAGATGCTGCTTGAAAGCATCCATGAATTCCTCCACTAGCCTTCTGCGCTCGATGCGCAGCATGGCATTCTCGTCCATAAGTTTCTCGACAATGTCACCGGTCCTCTTCAACAAGGCAGTGGTCTCCTCCTGCTGCTCCGCACTTCCGATGATCTTCGCCCTCAGCTGGTCGCGCTCGGCCCGGAGCTTCGCATTGCTCTCATTTAGTTGTCGGATGATGCTGGTAGCCTGTTCAAACGAGGCTTTCATGTTGTCCTGCAACCTCGCCCAGCCGGAGATTTGATCCATCTGGTAAGGACGATGGCATGCATGCGCCTGTAACAGTCCTCGCCTGCCCGCGAGACATTTTCCCAGGCCACCGCAGCATGGGAGGACATCTCTGCTGCATTTGTGGCGCGGTGGGACATCTCTTCTGCTTCCGCGGCGCGGCCGGACAAGTCTGCTGCATCGACGGTGCAGCGGGACCTCCGTGCTGCTCCAGCGGCGCGGCGGGACCTCTCTGCTGCTACGGCCACGCGACGGGACATGTCATCTGCTTTCGCAGCGAGGTGGGACATCTCTCACGCTTCCGCTTCCATGCTCGCCTCTCCCTGGTGGCAATCTCTCGACCCATAACTCACGCTGGCCATGGCACACGCAAGGGAACAATGATGAATGACTTGTTTGTTTTTGTGGATGAGGAGTTGAGGAGGAATGTGCAGTCATATTGGAGTAGTAGTATTTATAACCGAGTACTAATACGCTCCTAAGTGGGAAACCGTTTAAGTTTTGATCGGTGTGAACAGGTTTGCAATTTGGAATGTGATGGGACGCAGGCTCAAAATTTATTGACGGTTCTATAATTTCTAAGTGCAGCACTATTCTCGGACGGCGTAACGTGGGTACGCTTTCTCGGCCTCGTACGTGGCGTTTTTTTCTGTTGCCTAATCACAAACAGTTAATCCTTCTGAAGCGTATGCCCTCAATCGCACATTGTCAAAAAGTAATGCGGTAGACCTTCTTTAACATGTGTTAAAAAGCAAAAAAAAAGCAAAACAAGGACCTTGAGGTTAATCCCACTGATGGGATGTATCTTAAATGTCCATTCAGGACATTTATGACAGATCCCATCAGTGGGATTTACATCAAGACAGCTTCCCATCCGGTCACCCATCTCATGCCTATTCCAGCCTGAGCACAGTTAACTTGAGAGTTCTCTTAGATGAGCTACTGGTGGAACAGCTGGTACTTGCTGATATAGGATGCCCTCTTCCATCCTTATGGCGTACCCGGATGACCGCCCGTCGCCCAATGGCCAATAGATGTTGTGTAGATAGAGCATATCACATACGTCTTATTAGAAGCAATCGTCTATGTTATTATCGGTCTCCGCACACATTTCTGATTACAGACCTGTTTGTCGCGTATCACACACATCTTGATATACTGAACTGTTTCTGTTCTCTTGTCTCAACGCAAACAGTTCATCTGAGTGAACCCATGCCGTATATCGCACACACCTTAATCTGGCTGGCCGTTTCTTTTGTGTCGCCTAATCACAAACAGTTCATCCGAGTGAACCGTAAGCCGTATATCACACACGCCTTCATCTGGCTGCCCGTTTCTTTTGTATTGCCACATCGCAAACAGTTAATTGAACTGAACCGTATGCCCAGCATCGCACACGCAACTATAATCTGAACCGTGTTTGATGCATCCTCCATCGCAAACGTTTTGCACCTTTTTTGACGCTTTTTTACACCACCGTTTGCGATTGTGGCATCGCACACAGTTTCGTTGAAGGGTATTTGATTGTAGTGTCGCATTAGCAGCAACCTGCAGTAGTGAGTGCTCATAGTAGCGCCTAGGTATTTGATACTGCTTCGGTTGCTCATATTTGTAACTCGAAACATGAGTTGTAGAATAAATGGAGACTAGTTAATGGCGAGGTGACGATGTGTGTGATACGTCTCCAACGTATCTACTTTTCCTCACGCTTTTCCTCTTGTTTTGGACTCTAATTTGCATGATTTGAATGAAACTAACCCCGGACTGACGTTGTTTTCAGCAGAACTACCATGGTGTTGTTTTTGTGCAGAAATAAAAGTTCTCGGAATGAAACGAAACTTTGCGAGGAATTTTTATGGAATAAAAGAGGATATTTGGAGCCAAGACCTACCGGAGAGGGGCCCCTGGGTGGGCACAACCCACCATGGCGCGCCTTCCTCTCCTGGCGCGCCCAGGTGGGTTGTCTCCACCTGGTGGCCCCACAGACCCTGATTCCGACGCTATAAAATCACATACTTTCAGGAAAAATCAGGGAGAAAGAATTATCGCATTCCACGAGACGGAGCCGTCATCACCTCCTGTTCTTCATCAGGAGGCCAGATCTAGAGTCCGTTTGGGGCTCCGGGGAGGGGGATCTTCGTTCTTCATCATCACCAAACCTTCTCCATCGCCAATTCCATGATGTTCCCCACCGAGAGTGAGTAATTCCTTCATAGACTCGCTGGTCGGTGAGGAGTTGGATGAGATTCATCATGTAATCGAGTTAGTTTTGTTAGGGCTTGATCCCTAGTATCCACTATGTTCTTAGATTGATGTTGCTATGACTTTGTTATGCTTAATGCTCGTCACTTTGGGCCCGGGTGCCATGAACTCAGATCTGAACCGTTTATGAATTCATCATTATATCCATGTTTTAGATCCGATCTTGCAAGTTATAGTCACCTACTACGTGTTATGATCCGGCACCCCCAGAGTGACAACAGTCGGGCCCACTCCCGGTGATGACCGTAGTTTGAGGAGTTCATGTATTCACTATGTGTTAATGCTTTGTTCCGGTTCTCTATTAAAAGGAGGCCTTAATGTCCCTTAGTTTCCAATATGGACCCCGCTACCACGGGAGGGTAGGACAAAAGATGTCATGCAAGTTCTTTTAATAAAGCATGTATGACTATTTACGGAATACATGCCTACACTATATTGACGAACTGGAGCTAGTGACGTATCGCCCTAGGTTATAACTGTCACATGATGAATATCATCCAACAAGTCACCGATCCAATGCCTACGAATTTATCTTATATTGTTTCTGCTAAGTTACTACTGCTATCGTTACTGTTACACTTGCTACAAAATTACTGCTATCACTGTTACCGTTACCGTTGCTGCTGTCACTACTATCAAAACTATCGTACTACTTTGCTACTGATCACTTTGCTGCAAATAATTAATCTCCAGGTGTGGTTGAATTGACAACTCAGCTGCTAATAACTTCAAATATTCTTTGGCTTCCCTTTTGTCGAATCTATAAATTTGGGTTGAATACTCTACCCTCAAAAACTGTTGCGATCCCCTATACTTGTGGGTTATCAAGACCTTTTTCTGGCGCCGTTGCCGGGGAGCATAGCAATATTTGTTGAATCACTTGGGATTATTATCAATTTATCACTATGAAGAATCTGAAGGATGCTAAGACTAAGATATTTCCCTCAAAGACGAGGGGAGGTAAGGAGCTGCCATCCAGTTCTTTTAGATTCACCTTGTGTTGTAAGTAGACTTGCAACACCACCACATGCTATCAATTCTAATATGTCGCAAGTTATTGATGATGCTACTTCTACTATGAATGATGCATATGATGATGCTAGTACCTTGCTTGATAATGATGTGCCACTTGGTGAATTTCTTGATGAACAAATTGCTAGAGTAATACAACATGATGTTGTTGAATCTGATGATGATCTTGAAACTGAAACTCCTGAAACACCTGCTAGAACTAGCCTTTCTAGATATGAATTGCCTAAGGTACCGGAAGGTTATGTTATGAATGAGGAGACAACTAGAGATATTCTTGCTTGTAAGGATAGAGATGATCTAGAGAAATTACTGTGCAAGTATAAAGAAAAATCTCTGAATTCTAGAATGAAGTATGATCCTAAGTTTGCTACTTCACCTATCTTTATTGATGATAAGGATTATGAATTCTTTGTCGACACAGAGTTAATTACTTTGGTTGAATCTCCTTTCCATGGTTATGAAACTGAAACTGTTGTGGCACATCTTACTAAGTTGAATGATATAGCCACCCTTTTTACTCATGATGAGAAAACTCGCTATTACTTTATTCTCAAATTATTTCCTTTCTCATTAAAGGGTGATGATAAAGCTTGGTACAATACTCTTACTCCTGGTTGTGTGCGTAGCCCCTAGGATATGATTTATTACTTCTCTGAAAAATATTTTCCTGCTCATAAGAAACAAGTTGCCTTACAGGAAATATTTAACTTTGTGCAAACTAAAGAAGAGAGTCTCCCACAAGCTTGCACTACTGCAGGATGCTGCTAACGCGAGACTACGATCAAAGACCCTTCAACGAAACTGTGTGCGATGCCATAATCACAAACGGTGGTGTAAAAAACTTGTCAAAAAAGGTGCAAAATGTTTGCAATGGAGGATGCATCAAACACGTTTCAGATTTTAGTTGCGTGTGTGATTCAGGGCATATGATTCAGTTCAATTAACCGTTTTCGATTAGGAGGAACAAAAGAAACGGGCAGCCAGATGAAGGTGTGTGCGATATACAACATACGGTTCACTCGGATGAACTGTTTGCGATTAGGAAACACAAAAGAAACGGTCAGCCAGATGAAGGTGTATGCGATATACGACATGCGGTTCACTCGGATGAAGTATTTGCGTTGAGCCAAGAGAATAGAAACAGTTCAACTTAACAAAACGTGTGTGTTGTGCGATGGGATTGCATACAGAACAACAACATACACACACACACACACTTATAAGGACATGCTTGCATAACCAAATTAAACACCCACTTACATAGGTGGCTACTACAACCATGGCATTTGCACACACCAAAGTAACTATTACATGCATAATTACATAGGTGGCTACTACACACATGACATTTAAACACACCAATAAAGTAAACTATATATTACATGCATGATTAACTAGCATAAACGATCATCTGATCATCATCTACTTCTTGTGACGCTTGCTTTGCTTGTGGCTCGATCCGGGCTCGTCGATTTGGGTAACGAGGCACTTCCTCATGTCAACGATCCACCTGTGCATCTCGTAGCATGTGTACACGCTCTTGGCCGCGAACCTGAGGTGAGGTTCATCCAGTTGCCGCATCCAGGCCCTGTGCCAGGATAGGGGACTTGTTCTCTGGGCATCCTGCTTCATCTTTTCGTAGTAGGGGTCGATGATGGCCTAGGCGAGTTCGACTAGGGAGTCCTTCTTCGTGCTGCCCTAGACCCTGTAGTGGTCACGGATTTCGACAAGGTTCTTGTAGGCCAAGCCCATAACACTGAGTGCATTTACATCGTCTTTGGTTTCCACCGTGGCGAACTTGTAGTCGGTGCTGTTGACAAACCTGTTGAAACCGTCGCAAGGCTCTGTGGCCATGCAATAGTGGTAGATGAGGACATGATGGCGCACACAAAACTGGGCAACGACAACCTTCTAATCTATGCCGGGACGACCGATGGTGTACTGGAGGTCGATGCCGACCACCTTGTACTTGTCTCGAGCAAGCAACTGCTCAACGCTGTTGATGTAGTCGTCCACCATGGCCGGGTCGATGGTGTACACCATCGAGAGATCCATCTCCCTCGCGTGGATCTCCACTCTATGCTCGCCGAACTCCATTGGAGCACCGCTGGACATCCCCTCTCTATGTGTCGTCGTGAGTGTGCTTGTTGTGTTGTGGGGCGCGATCGAAAGGTTGAAGAGACTAAGGTTATAATGGTCGCGGGAATTAAAGGGGAAGCAGGACGGCCAGGAATATCGGCATGCCCTGATTGCAGTTCTAATTTGCAGCGCGTAACTCCATCGTGCCGCACGTAACTGCATTGTGTGGCAACGCGCACGGCGCAACCGCATGCATACGGGGCCCCCGACGTGATCATGCGCACGCCCAACCGTTGGCAGAGTGCGCGCGGAGGGACGCGAGCAGAGCGCTCTGCGGTCGCCTCAACAGCAAGCAACCATATATATATATATATGCATATAGCAGTTGAACATGCAAGGAAAAGTGGTCCACAAGCCAAGCGCTTCGACAAACGTGAGCAGAGCGCGCCAACGGACGCGAGTAGAGCGCGCCGTGGCGCCTAACGGCAAGCACAGCGCGCTGCGGCGCCTAACAGCGGGATAGACCTTCATTCAAGCCAATCAAAATAAGACTGGAACGGACATGTCTGTATTGAGCAAAGGGATCGCACATGTCTGTATTGACTGGAATGAGAATGCAATAGCAAAATAAGAATTAAGGCCACGATGATGCGATCGCAGTGGTGGTTACAGGAGGCAAGAAGAAATATGCATCCATCAATGTACGACCTCCTCCTCCTCAACTCAGTGTGCCGGCCGGTCCACCGACCGGCGGCTAAGGAGCGACGGCTTTTGTGGCGAGGTCAAGGTGCTTCTCAACAAAGGCATCCAAGGCTTCCAGCCGGCTGAAGAAGGCCAACGTCGTAGCATCCTCACTGGCCTTGTAGATACCTATGTACACGATTCGCTCATACACATGGATGTGTAGGTCGACGGTTTCTTGAAGGGCGAGGCGCCTCGTGGCGAGCGCGACCTCCAGGTGGACATTCTTCATGGCGTCGGCGGGCAATCGTAGGGCCACCAGTGCTTGAAAGAGGTTTCGACCATGGAGGCCCATCAGGGTGGCATGCAATGAGGAGCTCGGGCGCGCGGGCTGGAGGAGTACGGCGATGTTGTCTGCGAGCTTCTTGATGACGGTGAACCTGTTGGTGATGCGAACGATCATCTGGTCCAACTAAGAGTCGTAGCTGGCGTCGACGGCGGCCGCCCACCAGCCGGTCGCCAACACCGTATGGAGACGATCCACGGTGCCATGTGATACGTCTATTTTGCATCATGCTTTTATATCGATATTTATTGCATTATGGGCTGTTATTACACATTATGTCACAATACATATGCCTATTCTCTCTTATTTTACAAGGTTTACACGAAGAGGGAGAATGCCGGCAGCTGGAATTCTGGGTTGGAAAAGGAGCAAATATTAGAGACCTATTCTGCACAACTCCAAAAGTCCTGAAACTCCACGGAAGTCAGTTTTGGAATATATTAAAAAATATTGGGCGAAGAAAGCACCAGAGGGGGGCCACACCCTGTCCACGAGGGCGGGGAGCGCGCCCTACCCCCCTGGGCGCGCCCCTACCTCGTGGGCCCCCTGGCAGGCCTCCGATGCCCATCTTTTGCTATATGAAGTCTTTCGCCCTGGAAAAAATCAGAAGGAAGCTTTTGGGACGAAGCGCTACCGTCTCGAGGCAAAACCTGGCGAAACCAATCTAGGGCTCCGGCGGAGCTGTTCTACCGAGGAAACATCCCTTCGGGAGGGGGAAATCATCACCATCATCACCACCATCGATCCTCTCATCGGGAAGGGGTCAATCGCCATCAACATCTTCACCAGCACCATCTCATCTCAAACCCTAGTTCATCTCTTGTATCCAATCTTTGTCTCAAAACCTCAGATTGGTACCTGTGGGTTGCTAGTAGTGTTGATTACACCTTGTAGTTGATGCTAGTTGGTTTATTTGGTGGAAGATCATATGTTCAGATCCTTTATGCATATTAATACTCCTCTGATTATGAACATGAATATGATTTGTGAGTAGTTATGTTTGTTCTTGAGGACATGGGAGAAGTCTTGCTATAAGTAGTCACTAGCAAACATGCCCGTGCGTTGCAACGGGAGAAAAAATAATCATACACCCAAGTTCAATAAGCATGGCTCAAGACCCTCTCCTACCACCCGCAGATCCATGCTTCGCTACGCAGCAAACATCATGAAGCTATGCGATTGACAAAATGAGCGAAGCGGAGTTCCTGGCGTGGCTTCATCTCAATAGTGTCGGCAAGGGCAGTGATTTTTGAGAATTCTTCTTTAATTTTATACTAACAATTATTTATTTGTCCATCTCCAGCTCTCGGACCACGTACTCCATGAGGTCCAACATGATGGAGCCGAAACAGAGCATGTACATGACCACCTCAGGCATTACGCCACATGAGGGTCATAGACGCAAAGACCACGGCGAGGGAGAGGTCCCATGGAAGAGGAGAGCGATCGTGCATGCAAAAATAATTTGGTGGAGATTGCACGTAAGCCTCCTCCAGTATGTACCACCTGCCGTCTATCACCAGTTGTTCAACCTACCATCTGGTGTCCCGCACTTGTCACTCGGTTCCCTCTGCTAGCATGCGTCAGCATGATCGCAACTCCTCCTGGCTTTCAGCTCGCGACAGTCTCCTCTAACATTTCTAAGCTCTCGTGTTGCTCTGCATAATAGTTCAATTCAAATGGAGTGAACAAATAGATCGCTCCAGCGTTAGTCTGGTTTAGAGATCAGAAACAACTTTTGAAAATGAGCTCAAACTGGCCGTTGAAAGTTTGCACGCAGAAATTAAAAGAGAAGCCAATGTAAATTAAGTATAATAAAGGAGAATCCATTTAACAATAAGGTTTACCTTGCTTTCCATCCATGCTCACAAAATGTCATAATGTCATAATGCTGCTGCTCCATATAACACAAACTCTGGTTAGCTGTTACCAATGAGAAAGAACGTTGGGATTGAAACACCTATTATTTGGCACATGAAATTATTTAGAGTGGTGGTGGAAAGTAGAGAAAATGTATATTATTCTTTAAAAAGAACTACATGGTTCCCTCAGTACTCTATTTTTATTCGTTAAATTAAAGATATGAATATGAGTCACAAGCATCATAGTGAATACACTACGAATTTTATAGCATTTGAAGTGAGAACTTAAAAATTCCTAATCCAAGTATTTAATTTTCTGTTAGCTATTTGATCTTAATTTATGCACACATGGCCGCAACTTCAGTAATCATGCAAACACCAAAAGATGCGTTATGAAATGATAAACGAATGCATGATGAAGGTGCTCACATGGATGTCCAAAAGTGAAACGCAGAGCAGTTTAATCTAGCTGTCTTTGTAACCATATTGAAACAAAACTGATGAGGTATTTGGGTGCAGACAAATAGAAGGGTTTGCTCACTGTACACACTATCCATAGGATCCTGCCAAGGTCATGTCCTTCATCGATTACATCAGACAGATTGGTAGCCAAGATCGGTTTATCAAGTTCCACCATGTTAATCAGTGAGTTGGAGCTCATAGACGTAGCTGGTTCACCGAGTCAACAAAAACAATGGTAATCTCATGGAAAAAAAGACGATTAGGTAACAACACCAAATGATCAACATGTGTATATATGTAAAACGAGCATTGCAGGTTCTACCTTCTCTCAGAATTGAAGCCTTGGCAATAAGAATATGAGAAAAAAAATGATCACGCATAGCAGTCAGTTATTTCCCATGAATAATCATAGATTAATGGATTAAAACTGGTTAGAAGTTAATTCTTGATTGATTCTATATGTTCATACAGAAATCGTTATCTTAGAAAAGTTAGAATTGAAACATTGGCAATAAATCCACGAACACTTCAAGTGCATTGTCCTACATCAGTAAATAAGGTGAAGGGAAAGGACCAAAGGAACGTGGAAGGAGTGGACCTAGTTAATTAGAGAAAAGGTTAACAGTACGTGCCTTGCTAATTCCCGGACAGAGTAGTGCAACTCTAGCATGTCAATATCTCATCTGCCTCGAACTCATCGAGCATGGTGTGTTTGATGCTCCCTTGCAGTACCGGCCACATGAACGCCTATAGGTCTCTTCCTTGCCTCCATTGATTTATACATGGGAGCTTTGTACAGCCTCTCCTCCCCCACGCGTCTGCATACATTTTGTGTCTCTTAATAAGTTCGTTCATCGAATTTATATACGCTGAACTATCTAAACGCATCAGACTGCAATACCCTACCCGCTATGCTCATTATTCCATGGCTGCACAGACAACATGAACACCGGCAGAACCAGCGGTGGCATGAATCACGATCTGCATGATGTCCTTCGTTTCCCCTGTTCGGTTGGCTCCGAGCTAGACCCAACAGGCAGAACATCGGCCTCCTCTCCTCGAATCCGTAGACGGCGAGCCTTGGGTCGACCTTGAGGTTAGATTTCCTCTAGGGCCATGGCAAGTGTGGTCCATCAATGGCAGGTGGCGAGCCTCTGGTCAGCTTACCTTTCACCCGGCAGATCGTGCAAGATCGTTCCGGTGCTGGAATATGAATATATCCATGTGCTTATCAGTTTGTGTGATGATGGGATCGGTGATTGGGGAAGGAGAGTCAGGCGCGATGGTGGAGATGTATGTTTGGTATGCACAGGACAACGAGGAGAGGAGAATGTGTCGGGGACAACCTGGTAGTTTTGCCCGTAAAAAAAAGACAACCTGGTAGTTTGATTTCTCTAGCGATAGGAGTTTCCTTTTTTTAAAGCTAGCGATCGTAGCTAGCGACCATCACTCGGTCGTAGCCTCACAGGCGAGGGGCGACAGGTGATGTTTGAAAAAAAATATAGATGATGTTTTTCTTCACTTATAGGTGGCATATGAAGTAAATTTTGTTAACTTACAGTTATACAAATCTATTAAATCTCAATCGTTAATTTGTATGGTTAACACAAAATCAATGGATATAAAATGATGATGTATGGAGAACAATGAAAGGCTCCTCCCTTCAATATTAGGTAAATATGTGAATTTGGTATTTGTTCGATTATTTGATGAGATGTATGTTGTCTTTCCTCTAGTGGTGTTATGTGAACGTCGACTACATGACACTTCACCATTGTTTGGGCCTATAGGAAGGCATTGGGAAGTAATAAGTAGATGATGGGTTTCTATAGTGATAGAAGCTTAAACCCTAGTTTATGCGTTGCTTCGTAAGGGGCTGATTTGGATCCATATGTTTCACGCTATGGTTAGGTTTACCTTAATACTTCTTTTGTAGTTGCGGATGCTTACAATAGGGGTTAATCATAAGTGGGATGCTTGTCCAAGGAAGGGCAGTACCCAAGCACTGGTCCACCCACATATCAAATTATCAAAATAACGAACACGAATCATATGAGCGTGATGAAAACTAGCTTGACGATAATTCCCATGTGTCCTCGGGAGCGCTTTCCTTTATATAAGAGTTTGTCCAGACTTGTCCTTTGCTACTAAAAGGATTGAGCCACCTTGATGCACCTTGTTTACTTTTGTTACTTGTTACCCGTTACAAATTACCTTATCACAAAACTATCTGTTACCGATAATTTCAGTGCTTGCAGAGATACCTTACTGAAAACAGCTTGTCATTTCCTTCTGCTCCTTGTTGGGTTCGACATCCTTACTTATCGAAAGGACTACGATAGATCCCCTATACTTGTGGGTCATCAAGACTCTTTTCTGGCGCTGTTGCCGGGGAGTGAAGTGCCTTTGGTAAGGAAAAATGTATATAGTGTGCTGAAATTTACTGTCACTTGTTACTATGGAAAGTAATCCTTTGAGGGGCTTGTTCGGGGTATCTTCACCCCGACCAGTAGAGCAAAGAGTTGCTCCTCAACCTACTGAACCTACTGAAAATGTTTACTTTGAAATTCCTTCGGGTATGATAGAGAAACTGCTAGCTAATCCTTTTACAGGAGATGGAACATTACATACCGATTTGCACCTAATATATGTGGAAGAAGTTTGTGGATTATTTAAGCTTGTATGTATGCCCAAGGATGTTATCAAGAAGAAGGTCTTCCCTTTATCTTTGAAGGGAAAGTCATTGATATGGTTTAGGCTATGCGATGATATTGGATCATGGAGCTACAACAGATTGAAATTGGAATTTCATCAGAAGTTTTATCCTATGCATCAGGTTCATCGTGATCGTAATTATATATATAATTTTTGGCCTCGTGAAGGAGAAAGCATCGCTCAAGCTTGGGGGAGGCTCAAGTCAATGTTATATTCATGCCCCAATCATGAGCTCTCAAGTGAAATTGTTATTCAAAATTTTTATGCTCGGCTTTCTCTTAATAATCGCTCCATGCTCGATACTTCTTGTACTGGTTCTTTTATGATGAAGACTATTGAATTCAAATGGGATTTATTGGAAAGAATTAAATGCAACTCTGAAGATTGGGATCTCGATGAAGGTAAAGAGTTAGGTATAACACCTAAGTTTGATTGTGTTAAATCTTTTATGGATACCGATGTTTTCCGTGAATTTAGCACTAAATATGGACTTGACTCTGAGATAGTAGCTTCTTTCTGTTAATCATTTGCTACTCATGTTGATCTACCTAAGGAGAAGTGGTTTAAATATCATCCTCCCATTGAAGTAAAAGTAGTTGAACCTATTAAAATTGAAGAAAAGACTATCACTTATAATGTTGATCCTATTGTTCCTACCTCTTATATTGAGAAACCACCTTTCCCTCTTAGAATAAAGGATCATGCTAAAGCTTCAACTGTGGTTCGTAAGAGTAATACTACAACACCTATACCCCCTGAGCAAATTAAAGTTGAACCTAGTATTGCTATGGTTAAAGATCTCCTGGCCAATAATATTGATGGGCATGTTATTTACTTCTGTGATGAAGCTGCTAGAATTGCTAGACCCGATACTAAAAATAAACATAGACCTGTTGTATGCATGCCTGTTATTTCTGTTAAAATGGGAGATCATTGCTATCATGGCTTATGTGATATGGGTGCTAGTGCGAGTGCAATACCTCATTCTTTATACGAAGAAATTATGCATGATATTGCACCTGCTGAGATAGAAGATATTGATGTTACTATTAAGCTTGGCAATAGAGATACTATTTCACCAGTTGGGATTGTTAGAGATGTTGAAGTCTTGTGTGGGAAAGTTAAATATCCTACTGATTTTCTTGTTCTTGGTTCCCCACAAGATGACTTTTGTCCCATTATATTTGGCAGACCCTTCTTGAATACTGTTAATGCTAAGATAGATTGCAAAAAGGATGTTGTTACTATTGGTTTAGGGGATATGTATCATGATTTTAATTTTGATAAATTTCATAGACAACCCCATGATAAAGAATTGCCTAGTAAAGATGAAATTATTGGTCTTGCTTCTATTGCTGTGCCTCCTAATGATCCTTTAGAACAATATTTGCTATACCATGAAAATGATATGTTTATGAATGAAAGAAGGGAAATAGATGAAGTGTTCTTTAAACAGAGACCTATTTTGAAACACAACTTGCCTGTTGAAATTCTAGGGGATCCTCCTCCACCCAAGGGTGATCCCGTGTTTGAGCTTAAACCATTACCTGATACTCTTAAATATGCTTATCTTGATGAAAATAAGATATATCCTGTCATTATTAGTGCTAACCTTTCAGAGCAGGAAGAAGAGAAATTATTGAAAACTCTGAAGAAGCACCGTGCTGCTATTGGATATACTCTTGATGATCTTAAGGGCATTATTCCCACTCTATTCCAGCACAAAATAAAATTGGTGAATGACGCTAAACCGGTTGTTGATCACCAACGACGGTTAAATCCTAAGATGAAAGAAGTGGTAAGAAAAGAAATACTAAAGCTTCTGGAGGCAAGTATAATTTATCCTGTTGCTGATAGTCAGTGGGTAAGTCATGTCCATTTTGTCCCTAAGAAGGGAGGTATTATTGTTGTTCCTAATGATAAAGATGAATTGATCCCACAAAGAATTGTTACAGGTTATAGAATGGTAATTGATTCCCGCAAACTAAATAAAGCTACTAAAAAGGATCATTACCCTTTACCTTTTATTGATCAAATGCTAGAACGATTATCCAAACATACACATTTTTGCTTTCTAGATGGTTATTCTGGTTTCTCTCAAATACCTGTGTCAAAAGAGGATCAAGAAAAGACCACCTTTACTTGCCGTTTTGGTACCTTTGCTTATAGAAGTATGCCTTTTGGTTTATCCAATGCACCTGCTACCTTTCAAAGATGTATGACTGCTATATTCTTTGACTTTTGTGAAAAGATTGTTGAGGTTTTCATGGATGATTTTTCCGTATATGGAACTTCTTTTGATGATTGCTTAAGCAACCTTGATCGAGTTTTGCAGAGATGTGAAGAAACTAATCTTGTCTTGAATTGGGAGAAGTGCCACTTTATGGTTAATGAAGGTATTGTCTTGGGGCATAAAATTTCTGAAAGAGGTACTGAAATTGATAAAGCTAAAGTTGATGCTATTGAAAAGATGCCGTGTCCTAAGGATATTAAAGGTATAAGAAGTTTCCTTGGTCATGCCGGTTTTTATAGGAGGTTCATTAAAGACTTCTCAAAAATTTTCAGGCCTCTGATTAATCTCTTACAAAAAGATGTTTCTTTTGTCTTTGATGATGATTGTGTAGAAGCATTTGAAATACTTAAGAAAGCTTTGATTTCTGCACCTATTGTTCAGCCACCTGATAGGAATTTACCCTTTGCAATTATGTGTGATGCTAGTGATTATGCTGTAGGTGCTGTTCTAGGACAAAGAGTTGATAAGAAATTAAATGTTATCCAATATGCTAGTAAAACTCTAGACAGTGCCCAGAGAAATTATGCTACTACTGAAAAAGGATTTTTAGCAGTTGTATCCGCTTGTGATAAGTTCAGGCCTTATATTGTTGATTCTAAAGTAACCGTTCACACTGATCATGCTGCTATTAAATATCTTATGGAAAAGAAAGATGCTAAACCTAGACTTATTAGATGGGTTCTCCTACTACAAGAGTTTGATTTGCATATTATTGATAGAAAGGGAGCTGAGAACCCCGTTGCAGACAACTTGTCTAGGTTGGAAAATGTTCTTGACGACCCACTCCCTATTGATGATAGCTTTCCTGATGAACAATTAGCTGTCATAAATGCTTCTCGTACTGCTCCATGGTATGCTGATTATGCTAACTACATTGTTGCTAAATTTATACCACCTAGTTTCACATAACAGCAAAAGAATTTTTTCTATGATTTAAGACATTACTTCTGGGATGACCCACACCTTTATAAAGAAGGCGTATGTCGGTGTCAAAACCGGCGGATCTCGGGTAGGGGGTCCCGAACTGTGCGTCTAGGCGGATGGTAACAGGAGACGGGGGACACGATGTTTTTACCCAGGTTCAGGCCCTCTCGATGGAGGTAAAACCCTACTCCTGCTTGATTGATCTTGATGATATGAGTATTACAAGAGTTGATCTACCACGAGATCGGAGAGGCTAAACCCTAGAAGCTAGCCTATGGTATGATTGTTGTTGGTCCTACGGACTAAACCCTCCGATTTATATAGACACTGGAGGGGGCTAGGGTTACACAGAGTCGGTTACAAGGAAGGAGATCTACATATCCGTATTGCCAAGCTTGCCTTCCACGCCAAGGAGAGTCCCATCCAGACACGGGACGAAGTCTTCAATCTTGTATCTTCATAGTCCAACAGTCCGGCCAAAGGATATAGTCCGGCTGTCCGGATACCCCCTAATCTAGGACTCCCTCAGTATCCCTTGAACCAGACTTCAATGACAATGAGTCCGACGCACAGATTGTCTTTGACATTGCAAGGCGGGTTCCTCCTCCGAATACTTCATAGAAGATATTGAACACAAGGATCGTGTCTGGCTCTGCAAAACAAGTTCCACGTACAACCGTAGAGAGAATAATATTTCCACAATTCTAATCTGCTGACGTATTTCGTAGTGTGACATCACACCACAGCCATGTCACCATTTGAATCGTTTTTCACAACCAACTTCAGTGTGCTTCGCGAGGCGGTTTCCTTGGCACGTCTTGTCAAAGCAGAGATCGTGTCCCCTTATCACGGGATCCCCATCAATACGGACGTGGGTAACCCAACCGCGCCATTAATTATGGCGCTTGGGGGATAAGCGAGTTTTACCAGGATGGTGGGGGCGCATAGTTTCGTTCGCCCTTATAAAGGGATAAGGGTTCACCTTTTTCTACCCACGCCTTCTTCCTCCTTGCTCATCCATTCTCGCGCACTCGAGCTCTAGTGCCCAAGTCCGCATCCTTCTCCTCAACCCTCTCCAAACATGTCCGGAGCGGGAGGCAAGTGGATGGTCTCCTCCGTCATGGAGGGAGACATCAAAAAGCTGCGCGGGGCCGGATACTTAGCCGCGGATATAGCGCACTGGCTGCCAGCCGCGTGGCAGATCGTCCCTACCCCGGAACCTTACGAAAGGGTGGTTTTCTTCACCCATTTCGTCCGCGGACTGGGGTTTCCCCTCCATCCATTCGTCCGCTGCCTTATGTTCTATTATGGGCTGGACTTCAATGATCTGGCCCCGAATTTCATCCTCAACATCTCGGTGTTCATCTCGTGTGTGAGGCTTTCCTCCGCGTCCGGCCCCACTTCGGCCTGTGGCTGAAGACCTTCAATGTCAAACCAAAGGTAGTAGGCGGCCAACAAGTGGAATGCGGCGGAGCCATGGTGGGAAAAATGCCCAACGTTACGTGGCTCGAAGGCTCCTACGTGGAGACCATAAAGGGGTGGCAATCGGGGTGGTTCTACATCACCGAGCCGCGTGACACCAACTGGGCGGCGGCCCCCGAGTTTCGATCCGGAATCCCCATGCGGCTTACCTCCTGGAAGGAGAAGGTCCTGGGGCTCATCGGTGGAGCTGGACGGACTCCAGAAGTGTATCCGGAACTTGATAAGCAAGAAACTCAAGCTTGTCAACATAGTCCAGGTCATGCTCTTCCGCCGGATCCTCCCGTGTCAACAACGGGCTTTCAACTTATGGGAGTTCGACCCGGCCCAGCACCAGACTCTACGCGAGCTCTTCGACACAATGCATAAGGACGTCTGGAAGGTGCTTTTCAAGGGCGCCGAGGTCCCTCCTCCCCTTAACGAGGACCACGGGCTAAGCGCGACGCGCCCTGCGAATCCGGTAAGTTCCGTACATCTTGTAGGGTATTTATTTTCCATAGCTTAACCATGTGCGGGATCTGAGTTCCCCTGCCTTTGACAGGACTGGGTGGAGACATCGGAGCAGATTGACTGCCCGAAGACCCTGTAGACGCTCTCCTGACGGAGATGCGGACTCCGGCTCCTTATGAGGTGCCGGAGAAGAAGACCAAGAACAAGGCCACGGGAACCCGAAAGAGTTCCCGGCGCCAGGTGGTATCGGACTCATCGTCTGATAACTCCGAGATGCACTCCTCCCATGAAAACGAGGAGGAGGAAGATGAAGGTTCTCCCCCTCCAGCCGGGGGAGACAAGAAAAGGAAGGCCGCCCCAACCGGGGAGGCCGGAGGGTCCAAGAAGGAAGGACTCTCCTTCCGGACTGCTCCACCACCGCCGCCGATAGCGAAGACGAGTGGTTACTCAGGGCCAAGCCCTTGGCGAAGTCGTAAGTATTCGGATACCAGAGTAACTCATAGCATACTTTTATTGCACTGCTTCTCCTAACGCCGAATATGATTCTGCAGTCCGCCCCGAGCCCGTATCGACGTATCCTCATCGAGCGGTTCCTTGGACTCGTCGGATATGAATAGCGATTCACTTCCAACCGCCACCTCTCCTTGCCCTATGGACAATGTCGAGGTATTGTCTCAAGGGGCACCGAGCCGAGGGGAGGTAGTCCTGGAGGCGCCTCAAGGCAACCTTCTGGACTCCAGGCGCAAAGGGAGCAAGACTCCCAAGGGCTCCAAGTTCGGCCCTCAGCCGAACACCGCGCCGGAACCTCCAGTGGTTCCGGACTCCGGCAGGCGGCCCCCTGCCAAGAGGGGCAAGCCGCCCGTGCCGGTGACCTCTGGCCATCCAGAGGCACTGGACAGCCTGCTGGGAGCGCTTCGTGGCGCTTCCATCGACGAAGAGCACCACACTATTATGAGTGCGGTGATCAAGAAGGTCCAGTCCGCCAAGAGGAGACTGACTAAAGCCTGTGCCAGCCTTCTAAAAGGCTTTGAGGTAAGTATTTAGAATATAGGAAAATATTACCGCATAGACAGTAGCCCCTGATGCTCTGTTTGGTGTTCACAAAAAAAGCCAAATAGAGGATCACATAATATCTGCACGAGTCAAATACAAGTATGTCTATATGCGTATGCAGGCTTCGCTGCTGACCTCTGCCGTACTAACTGCAGAGGTCACCGCACTGAAGCAGAACCTCGAGCGGTCCGAGGAAGAGCTCGGCCTTGCCAAGAGGAAGCTCGAGGAGGACAAAGGTAAGTAATACCTTGTCTATATATATATAAAAGATGTGGTTGCAAAATGATAGGATCATCATGAATGTGCCAGGGGCCACGACCGAAGTGGCGGCCCTGAAGCAAGCGCTGTCCGAGGCCGAAAACAAAGTGGCCAAGGAGCGCACCGAGCGGGAGAAACAAGAGGCACGGGTGGGCGAGGTGCAGCAAGAGCTCCAGGCTCTCGTGAAGAAGCACGAGACTTTGGAGCTTGACTCGAAGACGCGAGAGTCCGAGCTTGCTGCGGCCCTCGAGAGCACAAAGCATGCCATGGCTGAAGCCCAAAAGGCCCTCCAGGAAATTGAGGCGATGAAGAAGATAGCGGTGGGTAAGGCATTCATTATGCAGAGCAAGCATGTAAAAGTAAATTACTTGTTACTTACCCGAGTCCGGAGCTCTCCAGGAGCATTCGCAGATTTGCCCCGCAGCGTGTTGGATGCCGCAAATTACTACCAGGCCGAGGAGGGAGGCTCGACGGAGAAGTTGTTCTGGTCTCAGTATACTGGGACCGAACACCCGATGCCTGTGAGCAACCACCTGAAGCAACTGGTCGAGCTGCACAAGGCGGTCGAACAGGCCATGAGGGGCCTTATAGTCCGGATGTGGCCTAGCGACTCCCTTCCCAACAGCTACTTCGGCCTGGTGAGGCGGCTTGTGGATGCCTGCCCACGGCTGGAAGTCATAAAGCGGTCTGTATGCATCGAAGGTGCATGCCGGGCTTTTGCCCGTGCGAAGGTGCACTGGGCCAAGATGGACGCCGAGAAGCTGGTGAAGGAGGGGCCGCCGCAGGGCAAGGAGCATCGCCACCCTGAAATGTATTATGAGGGTGTCCTGAAGGGTGCTCGTCTTGTGGTGGACGAGTGTGCGAAGGATGTAATTTTTGAATGAACTTGCTCGTGTGATCCTGTATTATGAAAACTTGTTCATATGCGCTATGCAATGCTTGTTTGAATTTAAAATATTACCTTCTGTGTGGCTGTTTATCAAATCTGAGAGATGGCCAGTCGTCGGCTTCTGCCCCCATGCCACGAGTGCTGGGGTGTTCGGGATAAATCTGAGCACTCTTTTTCCCATTGTTGGGACCTTCGAGGGAGGTGCTCAGCGCAACGAACAAGGCAATCAGACTATAATGCTTTATCACTCTCGCTTAGCCATAGAAGTCTACAATTTTAAATTTTGGCGAAGCCCCTAGTATTCGGAGGGCCGAATTCGGGGCACTATACACGCCTAAGCCGGACAAAGCCGACTCCTCGCCCTAAGCGACATAAGTATTTAGGGACTCGAGACCTCTCGAACAGCGACCAGCTCTCGCCTTACCATGACAGTCAGTTTTAGCTTTCTCTACTGAGGTGCTTGCCCAGATGAACCGGGGCACAATCGCAGTAGTTCTCCCAGTGCTACCTTAGCCGATATAGCGGAACGTAAGGTACCAAAACATGGGAGCCGGGTGAGGGAGTCCTGGATTAGGGGGTGTCCGGATAGCTGGACTATAACCTTTGGCCGGACTCTTGGACTATGAAGATACAAGATTGAAGACTTCGTCCCATGTTCGGATGGGACTTTCCTTGGCGTGGAAGGCAAGCTTGGCAATATGGATATGCAGATCTCCTCCCATTGTAACCGACTCTGTGTAACCCTAGCCCTCTCCGGTGTCTATATAAACCGGAGGGTTTAGTCCGTAGGACAACAACAATCATACCATAGGCTAGCTTCTAGGGTTTAGCCTCTCTGATCTCGTGGTAGATCTACTCTTGTACTACCCATATCATCAATATTAATCAAGCAGGAGTAGGGTTTTACCTCCATCGAGAGGGCCCGAACCTGGGTAAAAACATTGTGTCCCTTGTCTCCTGTTACCATCCGCCTAAACGCACAGTTCGGGACCCCCTACCCGAGATCCGCCGGTTTTGACACCGACATTGGTGCTTTCATTGAGAGTTCCTCTGTGCCGTCATCTTTAGGCCCGATGGCTCCTCCGATCATCAACAACGATGCGGTCTAGGGTGAGACTTTTCTCCCCGGACAGATCTTCGTATTCAGCGGCTTTTGCACTGCGGGCCAATTCGCTTGGCCATCTGGAGCAGATTGAAAGCTATGCCCCTGGCCATCAGGTCAGATTTGGAAGTTTGAATTACACGGCTGATATCCGTGGAGACTTGATCTTCGACAGATTCGAGCCGCAGCCGGGCGCGCCGCACTATCACGATGGGCATGATTTAGCTGTGCCGCCGAACAGTGCCCTGGAGGCCGCACCCGCATCCGCTCCGACCCTTAGCTCGGAGCCGACTGCGCCGATCGAGGATGGGTGGCTAGATCCCGACGCGGGGGCTGCAGTCTCAACGGCGATCGAGCCGAACACCAGCCTTATCCTCTGCGAAGCCCGTGACTCCAAGGTGCCGGACTCTTCTCCGGACTCCGAACCTTCCGCGGCGCTGCCAATCAAATCCGATTGGGCGCCGATCATGGAGTTCACCGCCGCGGATATCTTTCAGCACTCGCCCTTGCGACATTCTGAATTCACTAAGGTCTCTCTCTTTGTCAGGAGAGTCCTGGCCGGATTATGACCGGCAGGGTTGGGATGCGGACAACGAAGAAATTCGACGCCCACCTACCACCCACTTCATAGCCACTGTCGATGATTTAACCGACATGCTAGACTTCGACTCCGGACATCGACGGTATGGATGACGATGTAGGAGACGAACTTGAACCAGCGCCTATAGGGCACTGGAAAGCCACCTCGTCATATGACATATATATGGTGGATACACCCAAAGAAGGCAATGGCGACGGAACAGCGGGGGATGACCCCTCCAAGAAGCAACCCAAGCGCCGGTGTCAGCTGCGCCACTTTAAGTCCCGCCAAAGAAAAAATGGTGATACCGGCACGGGAGATAACAACACCCTGGATAGTGCCGAAGACAACTCCCTCCAGCAAGATTCAGCGCAGGAGGACGGAGAAGCCAGCCCCCCTAAGAGGGCAGCAGACAGAGAGGAAGAGGATGATAACTACATGCCTCCCTCCGAAGACGAGGCAAGCCTCGGCGACGACGAATTTGTCGTGCCTGAGGATCCCGTCGAACAAGAGCGCTTTAAGCGCAGGCTTATGGCCACGACGAGTAGCCTTAAGAAAAAACAGCAACAGCTTAGAGCTGACCAAGACCTGCTAGCCGACAGGTGGACTGAAGTCCTTGCGGCCGAGGAGTACGAACTCGAACGCCCCTCCAAGAGCTACCCAAAACGCAGGTTGCTACCCCGATTAGAGGAGGAAGCACTTAAACCTACATCACCAGCGCATGATGCGGCTGACCGGCCACCTCGCGGCCGCGACAGAGAGGCCTCTAGGCCCTCCACCCAAGCCGCACCCCGGCATCGTTCAAAAAATACCAAGGCACGGGGAAACGCGCTAGATGTGCGAGATATGTTGGAGGACAAGGCAAGGCAAACAAGATCGATCTACGGATCGCACGGGCGCCCCACGACACGAGACGATAACCGTCACGCCGGATATAGTAAATCGGGCCGGGCCGAACACAGCAGACAAAGCTCATTTGAGCTACGTCATGATATAGCCCAGTACAGAGGTGCCACACACCCACTATGCTTCACAAATGAAGTAATGGATCATCAAATCCCAGAAGGTTTCAAACCCGCAAACATTGAATCTTATGATGGCACAACAGATCCTGCGGTATGGATCGAGGACTATCTCCTTCACATCCACATGGCCCGCGGCGATGATCTACACGTCATCAAATACCTCCCACTCAAGCTTAAAGGACCAGCTCGGCATTGGCTTAACAGCTTGCCAACAGAATCAATTGGCTGTTGGGAGGACCTGGAAGCCGCATTCCTCGACAATTTCCAGGGCACCTATGTGCGACCACCAGACGCCGATGACCTGAGCCACATAATTTAGCAGCCAGAAGAATCTGCCAGACAATTCTGGACACGGTTCCTTACCAAGAAAAATCAAATCATCGACTGTCCGAACACAGAGGCCCTAGCAGCCTTCAAGCATAACATCCGTGATGAGTGGCTTGCCCGGCACCTTGGACAAGAAAAGCCGAAATCTATGGCAGCCCTCACGACACTCATGACCCGCTTTTGCACGGGAGAAGACAGCTGGCTGGCTCGTAGCAATAACATGACCAAGAGCCCTGGTAATTCGGATACCAAGGACAGCAATGGCAGGTCGCATCACAACAAGCACAAGCGCCGCATTAATAGCGACAATGCTGAAGATACGGCAGTTAATGCCGGATTCAGAGGCTCTAAACCCGGTCAGCGGAAAAAGCCATTCAAAAGAAACACTCCGGGCCCATCCAGTTTGGACCGTATACTCGATCGCTCGTGCCAGATACACGACACCCCCGAAAAACCAGCCAATCACATCAACAGGGATTGTTGGGTGTTCAAGCAGGCCGGCAAGTTAAATGCCGAAAACAGAGACAAGGGGCTACACAGTGACGACGATGAGGAGCCCAGGCCGCCGAACAATAGTGGACAGAAGGGCTTCCCCCCACAAGTGCAGACAGTGAACATGATATACGCAACCCACATCCCCAAGAGGGAGCGCAAGCGCGCGCTAAGGGACGTATACGCGTTGGAGCCAGTCGCCCCAAAGTTCAACCCATGGTCCTCCTGCCCGATCACTTTCGATCGACGGGACCACCCCACTAGCATCCGCCATGGCGGATTCGCCACATTGGTCTTAGACCCAATCATTGACGGATTTCACCTCACTCGAGTCCTCATGGACGGCGGCAGCATCCTGAACCTGCTTTATCAGGATACAGTGTGAAAAATGGGCATAGATCCTTCAAGGATTAAACCCATAAAAACGACCTTTAAAGGCGTCATACCAGGTGTAGAGGCCAACTGTACAGGCTCAGTTACACTCGAAGTGGTCTTCGGATCCCCGGATAATTTCCGAAGTGAGGAGTTAATCTTCGACATAGTCCCGTTCCGCAGTGGCTATCACGCACTGCTCGGACAAACCGCATTTGCAAAGTTCAATGCGGTGCTGCACTACGCATACCTCAAGCTCAAGATGCCAGGACCCCGCGGAGTCATTACGGTCAATGGAAACACCGAACGCTCTCTCCGAACGGAGGAGCATACAGCGGCCCTCGCAGTGGAAGTACAAAGCAGCCTCTCAAGGCAATTCTCCAGTACGGCTATTAAACGTCCGAACACCATCAAGCGCGCCCAGAGTAACCTACAACAAGACCGCCTGGAACGTTCCGAGCAAGCGTAGCAATGCGGCCCCAACCCCAGCCCTCGCGAAACTGTGAAATCAGTACTACGCGTACATAATTACGCTCTGAAAATACCATGGGCACAGGGGGAGGGGCACGACCACGGCACGCCCAAAATGCGGCTCAACCGCACTAGGGGCTCCCGATTTCGTCATTTTTTCTTACTTTCAGGACTCCACTCTCCGGAAGACCTGTCCGGCAGTACAATCGCTGAACACACGATGCAACAACCAAGGAGGCAGAAAGTTACGTCGAATTCCCAGGTGGTCTCTATAACGAGCAAAATACCTGTCTTACATACCGTCCCACAGCTCGCCCCTAGAGGGGGACATGTCAAATAGTCCCATCTCTTGCTTATCGCATTATTTGTATCCTTCTGCCTTTAACGCAACCTTTTCGAATAAACAATGCTTAGCTTCAGCTTATTATTGCATTCTCTTTTCACTCCCTTTTTTTTCATATACATGTTCAGTTATGACATTTAGCACCCGCACACTTTGGTACGGTCAATACGCCAGGGGCTCAAGCACCCCATAATACGGCGTGAGAAGTCCGAACACTTTCACAAGTGCGGCCCTCCGAACTTATAGCATTATATGCATCAGCTCCGAATCATGTCTTTGGTCAATAGTTGGGTTTGCCCGGCTCCCATGTTTTGGTACCTTACGTTCCACTATATTGGCTAAGGTAGCGCTGGGAGAACTACTGCGATTGTGCCCCGGTTGAGCTGGGCTAAGCACCTCAGTAGAGAAAGCTAAAACTGACTGTCATGATAGGGCAAGAGCTGGTCGCTGTTCGAGAGGTTTCGAGTCCCTAAAGACTTATGCCGCTTAGAGCGAGGAGTCGGCTTTGTCCGGCCTAGGCGTGTATAACGCCCCGAACTCGGTCTTCCGAACACTAGGGGCTTCGCCGAAATTTAAAATTATAGAATTCTCTGGCTAAGTGAGAGTGATAATGCATCATAGTTCGATTGCCTTGTTCGTTGTGCTGAGCACCTCCCTCGAAGGACCCAAGAATGGGAAAAAGAGTGCTCAGGTTTATCCCGAACACCCCAGCACTCGTGGCATGGGGGCAGAAGCCGACGACTCGCCATCTCTCAGACTTGATAAACGGCCGCATAGAAGGTAATATTTTAAATTAAACAAGCGTTGCATAGCGCATATGAACAAGTTTTCAGCGCACAGGATAACACGAGCGAGTTTACTCAAATACTACATCCCTGGAACATTCATCCGCCACAAGGTGGGCACCCTTCAGGATGCCCTCATAGTACATCTCGGGCTGGCGATGCTCCTTGCCTGCGGTGGCCCGTCCTTCACCAACTTCTCCGCATCCATCTTGCCCCAGTGCACTTTAGCACGGGTAAGCGCCCTACGGGCGCCCTCGATGCAGGTGGAGCACTTGATAACTTCAAGCCACGGACAAGCATCCACCAGCCGCCTCACCAGCCCAAAGTAGCTCCCAGGCAAGGCCTCTCCAGGCCACAGCCGAACTATGAGGCCCTTCATGGCCTATTCGGCCACCTTATGGAGCTCGACCAGCTGCTTCAGCTGGTCGCTTAAGGGCACTGGGTGTCCGGCCTCCGCATACTGAGACCAGAACACCTTCTCCGTCGAGCTCCCCTCTTCGGCCCGGTAGAAGGCGGCGGCATCTGACACGCTACGGGGCAAATCTGCGAATGCTCCTGGAGAGCTTCGGACTTGGTTAAGTAACAAGTAATTCACTTTCACGTGCTTGCTTTGCATAAAGAATGCCTTACCTGCTGCTATCTTCTTCATCGCCTCAACTTCCTGGAGGGCCTTTTGGGCTTCGGCCTTGGCAGACTTGGCGCTTTCGAGGGCCGTCGCGAGCTCGGACTCTCGCGTCTTTGAGTTAAGCTCCAAACTCTCATGTTTTTTCACGAGAGCCTGGAGCTCTCGCTGTACCTCGCCAACGCGCGCCTCATGTTTCTCCCGCTCGGTGCGCTCCGTGGCCGCCTTCTTTTCGGCCTCGGAAAGCGCTTTCTTAAGGGTCGCCACCTCGTCGTGGCCCCTAGCACATCAATAACGATCCTGACATTTTTTGCAACTGCATTTTCCTTTTTATATATTCTTACACAAGGCATTACGTACCTTGGTTCTCCTCGAGCTGCTTCTTGGCAAGGCCGAGCTCTTGCTCGGACCGCTCGAGGTTCTGCTTCAGCGTGTCCACCTCCGCAGTCAGTGCGGCAGAGGCCAGCAGCAAAGCCTGCATACGCATATCGTCATAATTATGTTAGACTCCTGCGAATATTATCAGATCCTCTATTCGGCTTTTCCTTGTGAACGCCAAACAGAGCATCAGGGGCTACTGTCTATGCGGTAATATTTTCATATATTCTCTATGTACCTCAAAGCCTGTCAACATGCTGGCACAAGATTCAGTCAGCCCGCTCTTGGCGGACTGAACCTTCTGGATCACCGCACTCATAATAGTACGGTGCTCCTCGTCGATGGAGGCGCCGTTAAGCACCTCCAACAAGTTATCCGGTGCCTCCGGTTGGGCGGAGGCCACCGGCGCAGTAGGCTTGCCCTTCTTAGTAGGGGGCCGCCTGCCGGAGTCTGGAACCGCTGGAGGTTCCGGCGTGGTGTCCGGCCCAATGCCGGACTTGGAGCCCTTGGGAGCTTTGCTCCCTTTGTGCATGCAGTCTGGGAGGTCGCCTTGCGGCGCCTCCAGGACCACCTCCCCTTGGCTTGGAACCTTTTGGGACAACACCTCGACGTCGTTCGTAGGGCGGGGGGAGGTAGCGGTAGGAAGTGAAAAACTATTCACATCCGAGGAATCCAGGGAACCGCTCGACGATATGTCGACTCGGGCCCGGGGCGGGCTGCATAATTATACTTGGCGTCAGGAGAAGTTGTGCAATAAAGGAACGCCATGAGTCACTCTGGTGTCCGAAGACTTACGACTTCACCAGGGGCTTGGCCCTGAGCGGCCACTCCTCTTCGCCGTCGTCGGCGTTGGTGGAGTAGTCCGAAGGAAGGGTCCTCCCTTTCTTGGACCCTCCGGCCTCCCCAGTTGGGGCGGCCTTTGTTTTCTTTTCTCCCCCTTCTGGGGAAGAAACCTCTTTTTCCTCCTCCTCGTCTTCATGGGAGGAGTGCGCCTCGGAGTCATCGGACGATGAGTTCGACTCCACCGGGCGCCGGGAACTCTTCCAGATTCCCGTGGCCTTCTTCTTGGCCTTCTTCTCCGGCACCACGTAAGGTGCCGGAACCAGCAGCTCCGCCAAGTGGGCGTCTGCTGGGTCTTCAGGCAAAGGAGCCAGGCAGTTGATTTGTCCGGCCGTCCTCTGCCAGTCTTGTCAAAGGCATGGGGGCTTAGATCCTGCATAGAGTCAAACTATGAAAGATAAATATCCTGTAAGAGGTAAAACAGCTTACCGCGCTGGCTTGACGCTGCGCGCTGAATCCGCGATCCTCGGTAGCGGAAGCGGGAGCCTCGGCGCCCTTGAATAGCACCTTCCAGGCATCTTCGTACATTGTGTCGAAGAGCCTTCTCAGAGTCCGGTGCTGGGCCGAATCGAACTCCCACAAGCTGAAAGCCCGTTGTTGGCATGGGAGGATCCGGCGGATGAGCATGACCTGGACTACGTTGACGAGCTTGAGTTTCTTGCTCTCCAGGTTTTGGATGCATGTTTGGAGTCCCGTCAGCTCTCCCGAACTACCCCACGGCAGACCCTTCTCTTTCCAGGAGGTTAGCCGCGTAGGGATTCCGGATCGGAACTCGGGGGCTGTGACCCATTTAGGGTCACGCGGCTCGGTGATGTAAAACCACCCCGATTGCCACCCCTTTATTGTCTCCACGAAGGAGCCCTCGAGCCATAGGACGTTGGGAATCTTGCCCACCATGGCGCCTCCGCACTCCACCTGGCGGCCGCCCACTACCTTCGGCTTGACATTAAAGGTCTTCAGCCATAAGCCGAAGTGGGGCTGGATGCAGAGGAAGGCCTCACACACGACGATAAACGCCAAGATATTGAGGATGAAGTTCGGGGCCAGATCGTGGAAATCCAGGCCGTAGTAGAACATGAGCCCCCGGACGAATGAGTGGAGAGGGAAGCCTAGTCCACGGAGGAAATGGGTGAGGAACACCACCCTCTCATGGGGCCTGGGGGTGGGGATGAGCTGCCCCTCTTCTGGGAGCCGGTGTGCGATATCGTCGGACAAGTATCCGGCTCTCCTCAGCTTCTTGATGTGTCCCTCCGTGACGGAGGAGACCATCCACTTGCCTCCTGCTCCGGACATGGCTGGAGAAGGTTGAGGTGGGAAATGTGGACTTGGGTGCTGGAGCTTGAGTGTGCGAAAACGGATGAGCAAAGGAGGAAGAAGGCGTGGATGAAAAGGTGGATCCTTATCCCCTTATATGGGCGGACGAAACTATGCGTCCCCACCAACCTAGTAAAACTCGCTTATCCCCCAAGCGCCGTAAACAATGGCACGGTTGGGTTACCCACGCCCGTATTGATGAGAATCCCGGGATAAGGGGACACGATCTCTGCTTCGACAAGACATGCCAAGGAAACCGCCTCGCAAAACGCGCTGAGGTGGGACAGTAAAAACGATTCGAATAAAGGCTTGGCTGTGGTGTGATGTCACACTACGGAATACGTCAGCAGATTAGATTTTATATTATTCTCTCTACGGTAGTATGTGGAACTTATTTTGCAAAGCCGGACACTATTCTTGTGTTCAAAAATCTTCTATGAAGTATTTGGAGGAGGAACCCGCCTTGCAATGACGAAGACAATCTGCGCGCCGGACTCATCATCATTGAAGCCTGGTTCAGGGGCTACTGAGGGAGTCCTGGATTAGGGGGTGTCCGGATAGCTGGACTATAACCTTTGGCCGGACTCTTGGACTATGAAGATACAAGATTGAAGACTTCGTCCCGTGTCCGGATGGGACTTTCCTTGGCGTGGAAGGCAAGCTTGTCAATACGGATATGTAGATCTCCTCCCATTGTAACCGACTCTGTGTAACCCTAGTCCTCTCCGGTGTCTATATAAACCGGAGGGTTTAGTCCGTAGGACAACAACAATCATACCATAGGCTAGCTTCTAGGGTTTAGCCTCTCTGATCTCGTGGTAGATCTACTCTTGTACTACCCATATCATCAATATTAATCAAGCAGGAGTAGGGTTTTACCTCCATCGAGAGGGCCCGAACCTGGGTAAAAACATTGTGTCCCTTGTCTCCTGTTACCATCTGCCTAGACGCATAGTTCGGGACCCCCTACCCAAGATCCGCCGGTTTTGACACCGATACCAGGCAAACCCAACTATTGACCCAAGACATGATTTGGAGCTGATGCATATAATGCTATAAGTTCGGGGTGCTGCACTGTCGAAAGTGTTCGCACTTCTCACACCTTATGATGGGGCACGCTTAAGCCCCTAGCGTATTAGTCGTACCAGAGTGTACGGGTGCCGAATGTCATGAATGAACATATATATAAAAAAGAATAGAGAATGCGATAATAGACTAGCGCTACACATTGTTTATTCAAAAAGGTGTGTCGAAGCATAATGATACAAGTAGTGTGATAAGCAAAAAATAGGACTATTTGACATGTCCCCTCCAAGGGCAAGATGCGGAATGGTATTTAAAGCAGTTATTTCACTCGTTATTAGAGACCACCTGGGAGTTCCATGGTGCGACGTAGCTTTCTGCCTCCTTGGTTGTTGTATCGTGTGTCCGACAATCGTACCCGGACGGGGTTTCCAGAGAGTAAAGTCCTGAAAGAGAAAAAATAACAAAGCGGGAAGCCCCTAGTGTGGTTGAGCCGTGTTTTGGGGCGTGCCGTAGTCATGCCCCCCTATGCCCATGGTATTTTCAATGCGTAATTATGTATGTGTGGCACGGATTTCACCGTTTGGCTGGGACTGGGGTGGGGGCCGCATTGCTATGCGAGCTCGGAACATGTCAGGCGGTCTTATTGCAGATTACTCCGGGCTCGCTTGACTGTGTCCGGGTGTTTGATCGCCGAACTGGTGGATTTCCTTAAGAGGCTGCTTTGTGCCTCTGCTGCGAGGGCCACAGTGTGCTCCTCCGTGCGGAGAGAGCGCTTTGTGTTTCCATTGACTGTGATGACCCCCCGAGGTCCTGGCATCTTGAGCTTGAGGTATGCATAATGCGGTACCGCATTGAATCTTGCAAATGCGGTTCGCCCGAGCAGTGCATGATAGCCACTGCGGAACAGGACTATATCGAAGATTAACTCCTCGCTTCAGAAGTTATCCGGGGATCCGAAGACCACTTCTAGTGTGACTGAGCCTGTGCAATGGGCCTCTACACCTAGTATGACGCCTTTGAAGGTCGTTTTGTGGGTTTGATCCTTGAGGGGTCTATACCCATTTTGCGCACTGTATCCTGATAAAGCAGGTTCAGGCTGCTGCCGCCGTGCATAAGGACTCGAGTGAGGTGAAATCCGTCGATGATTGGGTCTAGGACCAGTGCGGCAAATCCGCCATGACGGATACTAGTGGGGTGGTCCCTGTGATCGAAGGTGATCGGACAGGAGGACCATGGGTTGAACTTTTGGGCGACTGGCTCCAACGCATATATGTCCCTTAGCGCACGCTTCCGCTCCCTCTTGGGGATGTGGGTTGTGTATATCATGTTCACTGTCCGCACTTGTGGGGGGAACCTCTTTTGTCCTCCAGTGTTCGGCGGCCGGGGCTCCTCCTCGTCATCGCTATGTAGCCGCTTATCCTTGTTTTCGGCATTTAACTTGCCGGCCTGCTTGAACACCCAACATTCCCTGTTGGTGTGGTTGGCTGGCTTGTCGGGGGTGCCGTGTATTTGACACGAGCGATCGAGTATACGGTCCAAACTGGACGGGCCCAGAGTGCTTCTTTTGAATGGCTTTTTTTGCTGACCGGGCTTAGAGCCTCTGAATCCGGCATTGACTGCCTATCCTCGGTATTGTCGCTGTTGATGCGGCGCTTGTGTTTGTTGCGACGTGACCTGCCATTGCTATCCTTGGTGTCCCAAGTACTAGGTTTTTTTGATATGTTATTGCTGCGAGCCAGCCAGCTGTCCTCTCCCGCGCAAAAGCGGGTCATTAGTGTCTTGAGGGCTGCCATAGATTTCGGCTTTTCCTGGCCAAGGTGCCAGGCGAGCCACTCGTCGCGGATGTTGTGCTTAAAAGCTGCTAGGGCCTCTGCATCCGGACAGTCGACGATTTGGTTTTTCTTTGTCAGGAACCGTGTCCAGAATTGCCTGGCCGATTCCTCTGGCTGCTGAATTATGTGGCTCAAGTCATCGGCATCTGGTGGTCGCACATAAGTGCCCTAGAAGTTGTCGAGGAATGCGGCTTCCAGATCTTCCCAACAGCCAATGGATTCTGCTGGCAGGCTGTTGAGCCAATGCCGAGCTGGTCCTTTGAGTTTGAGTGGGAGGTACTTGATGGCGTGTAGATCGTCACCGCGAGCCATGTGGATGTGCAGGAGGAAGTCCTCGATCCATACCGCAGGATCTGTTGTACCATCATATGACTCGATATTTACAGGTTTGAAACCCTCTGGGATTTGGTGATCCATTACTTCGTCTGTGAAGCATAGGGGGTGTGCGGCGCCTCTGTACTGGGCTATGTCACGACCCAGCTCGAATGAGTCTTGTCCGCTGTGTTCGGCCCGGCCGGATTTACTTTTACTGTATCCGGCGTGACGGTTATCGTCTCGCGTAGTGGCGCGCCCTCGTGATCCGTAGATCGATCTTGCGTGTTTTGCTTTGTCCTCTAATACGTCTCACAGGTCTAGCGTATTTCCCCGTGCCTTGACATTTTTATTTGAGTGGCGTCAAGGTGCCGGCTGAGCTTTTGGCTGTAGTGCCTCTCTGTCGTAGCCACGAGGTGGCCGATCAGCCGCGTCATACACTGGAGATGTAGGTTTTAATGCTTCCTCCTCCAGTCAGGGTAGCAACCTGCGCTTTGGGTAACTCTTGGAGGGGCGTTCGAGTTCATATTCCTCGGCCACAAGGACTTCAGTCCATCTGTTAGCTAGCAAATCTTGATCTACTCGAAGCTGCTGTTGCTTTTTCTTAAGGCTATTTGCCGTGGCTATAAGCTGGCGTGAGGGAGTCCTGGACGCCCACTTCGTCACATGATGTATACATGGTGGACACACCAAAAGAAAACGGTGACGAGGAACGGAAGGACGCAACGGAGGGCTCTCCCCCCGAGAAGCAGTCAAAGCGTCGGCGTAAGCGCCGCTCCAAATCCCGCCTCAGCAGAAAAAATGATAATATGGACCCAGCATTAGAGCAGGGTGAACCATCGCCTGACCACGGCAACACGGATAATCAAACTGAACAACCCGACTCTGTCAAAGATAATAGTCCGGACGACATCACACCGGACAGACACCCGGAGCAACAGAATGCCCATTAAAGGCTTATTGCCACCGCAAGGAGTCTGAAAAAGCAGAAGCAAAGGCTCAAGGCTGCGCAAGACACACTCAAAATCAGATGGAGTAAAGTTCTCAACACAGCAGCGAAGTACGGCGGTAATCGCCACGCCAAGAGCTACCCGAAGCAGAAGTTGCTACCGGAATTCGACGAGGAGGCCTTAGATCCCCCGCAACCAAAAATTAAAACGGCCATCCGGTCGGATAGACGACCCCATAGCCAACACAGAGCAGCCAACGACGCCGCACATAAACCAGTATGCGACCCGCATAAAGGCTCGCATCAAAAGGACGGCGCAACCAAATCCATCTACGGACCACGCAAGCGCGCTTCAGCATACAATGCAACTCTACAAACATCCGAACACCACGGTACACCCAAATATAGGGGTGCCGCACACCCCCTATGTTTCACCGACGAGGTGCTAGACCATGAATTTCCAGAGGGATTCAAACCCGTAAATATAGAGGCATACGACGGAACAACAGACCCTGGGGTCTGGATTGAGGATTACATCCTCCATATCCATATGGCTCGAGGAGACGATCTCCACGCCATCAAGTACTTACCCCTCAAGCTCAAAGGGCCAGCTCGGCACTGGCTTAAAAGCCTCCCCGAAAACTCCATCGGAAGCTGGGAAGAGCTCGAAGACGCTTTTCGGGCAAATTTTCAAGGGACTTATGTCCGACCACCGAATGTAGACGATTTGAGCCATATAACTCAACAACCCAGAGAGTCAGCCCGAAAGCTTTGGAACAGGTTTCTTACTAAGAAGAACCAAATAGTTGATTGTCCGGACGCCGAAGCCTTAGCGGCTTTCAAACATAGCGTTCGAGACGAATGGCTTGCCAGACACCTCGGCGAAGAAAAGCCGCGAACAATGGCAGCATTAACAAGCCTCATGACCCGCTTTTGCGCAGGAGAGGACAACTGGTTAGCCCGATGCAGCACCAGCGACCCAAGTACATCCGAAGTTAGGGATGGAAACGGGCAATCACGATGCATCAAAAATAAGCGCCGGAATAAAGGAGACAACCCGAAGAGCACGGCGGTAAACGCCGGATTCAGAAGCTCTCGGCCAGGTCAGCAAAAGCCGCCCTCTAAAGGTAGCAGAGACGAACTGTCCAGCCTAAACAAAATTCTGGACCAAATATGTCAGATCCATAGCACCCCTGGTAAACCTGCTAATCATACCCACAAAGCATGTTGGGTCTTCAAGCAGTCCGGCAAGCTCAACGCCGAACACAAGGGGCAGGATACACCAAGCAAAGACGATGATGAGCCTCTCAAGCAAAACACTGGGGAACAAAAGAAATTTCCACCAGAAGTCAAAGCAGTAAACGTGTTACACGTGATAAATGGGAGAAACAAAGCGGCACTCCTAGAGAAATATGCCCAAGGGCCTATCACCGCGGAGTTCTGCCACTGGTCGTCTCAACCGATCACCTTTGACCATCGGGATTACTCGGCAAGTATCCGGCGTGCCGGATGGGCTGCCTTGGTATTAGATCCAATAATTAATGGATACCACTTCACACGAGTCCTGATGGACGACGTAGCAGTCTAAACCTGATATATCAGGACACAGTCCGCAAAATGGGGATAAACCCAACAAAAATTTTCCACAGCAATACTACCTTTAAAGGAGTAACGCCAGGCCCAGGGGCTCACTGCACGAGCTCCCTGCTACTAGAGGTTATATTCGGCTCCCCGATAACTTCCGTAGCGAAAATTTAACCTTCCACATCGCTCCGTTCCAAAGTGGCTATCAAGCACTACTCGGACGTGAAGCTTTCGCTCGCTTTAACGCAATAACGCATTACGCTTCCCTCACGCTTAAGATGCCCGGTCCACGTGGCATCATTACAGTAAACGGAAATATCGAGCGATCCTTGCATGCCGAAGAGAGTGCGGCTGCCTTGGCAGCCGCACACTAAAACGGCCTCACCAACTGAAGTATTTGAAAGGTCGTCAAGACCACGGACACGGTTAGACGAGTCCGGCGCATCTATATGTAATTAATATAGGTTCGATGGCCACACCCCTATTACAAATACAAGGGGCTCAATGCGCGCAATCAAGTGGCAATTTTTACTCATCTTGAATTATACATGGTTTCTTTAATATAACCTACCTTTTTGCATGACAACTTTTCACCTGAGTTCCTCTCTTTTACAGATGACCATCGTGCTACGCCCGTCCAGGATATGACACTACGGAGACACAGGCGCAGACGTGCAGCAGGGACCCGTCCTAAGGATTCTTTTTAGATTAAGACCCTGCGTAAACCTTTTTTACTGTCTCTTGTTGATACACATCCCTCGGATTCTCAGTACAATTGAGAAGGATGCTGACGTCTTGGCATGTGGCCACGTCAGAATAATGCACGTACCTGGACACCAGGGGCTTCTTACAAAGGGCACTGTTTAGGCCCGGTTTATACCATAAAGACCGAATACCTCAGGGAGTGTTCGGTGTCGCGAGTTTGGCCTTATATGCATCAGCTCCGAATCATGTCTTTGGTCAAATGTTGGGTTTGCCCGGCTCCTCTGTTTTGCTGCCTTACGTTCTGCTCTATCGGCTAAGGCGGCACCAGGAGAACTACTGCGATTGTGCCCTGGTTCATCCGGATGAGCACCTCAGTAGAGAAAGCCGAAAACTGACTGTCATGATATAGCGTGAGACTGGTCAACCACTCGATGACCTATCGGAATCTTAGAATTCCTCCACTTTAACGAAGGGCCGTTTCCCGGCCAGGCATATACGCACCCCGAATTTAGGCGAGTGCGGAGCCACCAGGGGCTATATAGTAGCCCCACTGTCAAACTCCTCTGGCTAAGTGAAAGTGTTAAAGCATTATAGTCCGGTTGCCTAGTTCGCTGCGCTATCACCTCCTTAATAGGACCAAGACGTTGGATTAAGTGTGAACACGCGTCTTCTGCGAACACCCCCGCATTATATGCATGGGGGATGAAGCCAACGACTGCAACCTTTCAGGTTATATACATATATATGTAAATGGCCGCACAGGAGGTGTCATATTACTTTCGGGCAAAAGTATAAATACAGTTGTAGGATCGAAAGTATGTCTAGAGGGGGGGTGATTAGACTACTTGACCAAAAAAAATCTATCCTTTTCCCAATTTTAGTCTTTGGCAGATTTTAGCTATCTTAGCACAAGTCAAGAAATCTTAACACAATTCAAGCAAGCATGCAAAGATACTATGAGCAGCGGAAAGTAAAGCATGCAACTTGCAAGAATGTAAAGGGGAGGGTTTGGAGAATTCAAACGCAATTGGATACACGGATGTTTTTGTCGTGGTTCCGATAGGTGGTGCTATCGTACATCCACGTTGATGGAGACTTCAACCCACGAAGGGTAACGGTTGCGCGAGTCCATGGAGGGCTCCACCCACGAAGGGTCCACGAAGAAGCAACCTTGTCTATCCCATCATGGCCATCGCCCACGAAGGACTTGCCTCACTAGCGGTAGATCTTCACGAAGTAGGCGATCTCCTTGCCCTTAAAAACTCCTTGGTTCAACTCCACAATCTTTGTTGGAGGCTCCCAAGTGACACCTAGCCAATCTAGGAGACACCACTCTCCAAGAAGTAACAAATGGTGTGTTGATGATGAACTCCTTGCTCTTGTGCTTCAAATGATAGTCTCCCCAACACTCAACTCTCTCTCACAGGATTTGGATTTGGTGGAAAGAAGATTTGAGTGGAAAGCAACTTGGGGAAGGCTAGAGATCAAGATTCATATGGTGGGAATGGAATATCTTGGCCTCAACACATGAGTAGGTGGTTCTCTCTCAGAAAATGTGTATTGGAAGTGTAGATATGTTCTGATGGCTCTCTCCACGAATGAAGAGTGGGTGGAGGGGTATATATAGCCTCGACACAAAAACTAACCGTTACACACAATTTACCAATCTCAGTGAGACCAAAGTGAGAAACTCGGTCGGACCGATTTAGCAAACCTAGTGACCGTTAGGGTTTTCGGTGGGACTGAGATGCAACTCGGTAGGACCGATATGGTTAGGGTTAGGGCATAACGTAATCTCGGTGTGACCGATTACACAAACTCAGTGGAACCAATTTTGGTAATAAGCTAACCAGAGAGTTGGTCAGGTAAACTCGGTGGGACCGATCACTCATTTCGGTGGGACCGAAATGTTACAAAAGGGAAACAGAGAGTTTACATTGCAATCTCGGTGGGACCGATCGCTCATCTCAGTAGGACCGAAACGTTATGAAGGGAAACAGAGAGATTACAACCCCATCTCGGTGTGACCGAAATCCCTATCGGTGAGACCGATTTGCCTAGGGTTTGTGGCAGTGGCTATGACATCTGAACTCGGTGGCGCCGGATAGAAAGAATCGGTGGGGCCGAGTTTGACTTTTGGTTTAGGTCATATGTGGATGTGGGAAGGTAGTTGAGGGTTTTGGAGCATATCACTAAGCACTTTGAAGCAAGCAAGCCATTAAGCAACACCTCATCCCTCCTTGATAGTGTTGGCTTTTCCTATAGACTCAATGTGATCTTGGATCACTAAAATATAAAATGTAGAGTCTTGAGCTTTGAGCTTGAGCCAATCTTTTTGTCCTTAGTATTTTGAGGGGTCCACTTTCCTCATCCATGCCATGCCATTCATTGAGCTTTTCCTGAAATATTAATCTTGGAATAGCACTAGCTCAATGAGCTATATGTTGTTAGGAATTACCAAAACCACCTAGGGATAGTTGCACTTTCAATCTCCCCATTTTTGGTAATTGATGACAACATATAGATCAAAGCTTCGACAAATGATAATAAGAGTGAAAAACATTGTCGCTTTGAGAAGTATGTGAAAAGCAAGAGCTCCCCCTAAATTTGTGCATAGTTTATGATTTGCTTTGGGCTGCAAATGCACAGAGAGTTAGGCTCATGGGTAACTCTTCCATGTCACATACATCTTGGTGGAGCGCTCAAAATGATAATAATTAAATACATGCACTCATCACCAAGCAAAGTGAATGATCATATAGGGATAAAATGATAATGTCATCCAACAAGCATTGATGTAGCATATGATCAAACACACATGATCATCCAAGTATCACGTAGACATAAAGTATCGCAAACAAGCAAATAAAGTTCAACCACCAAAGCAAGAGAGAATAAAAAGCAACGCTCTCTCTCGAAGCCTATGATCTATACATTTTCCCCCTTTGGCAACAAGTTACCAAAAAGTTCCTAGAAAATGCATAGCACTAAACCGTCTCTCAGGCTTGGTCTTCAGGTGGTGGTGTCCGGATAACTCCAAGAACGAAGGCTTCAGTCGATGTAGATGGAGCTGATGGAGTAGGTGCTGGAGCTGGTGGCACTGAAGCTGTAGCTGGTGCAGATGAAGTGGCTCTGGTATCTGGAACTGGCACTGCAGCTGACCTCTGAGCTCTAGGCACTCTGGCAAATGCATCAGTGGTTGTCTTGCCCTTCCTCTCCTGCATATCATCCTGAAGTTGCTCCACAACATACTGGATCTCAGTTACCTTCACATCCAAGTCATAGAACTTCTGCTCCATGATCCTTTCCAAGCTCTCCTGGTTTTGAGTCAGGGTGGCCAGTCCCTTCTCAATCCTCAGAGTGGAGGCAATCAAGTAGCCAAGCTGATCTTGCTTGCTCTTCAGAAGATACTGAGATGCTTCTTCAGTAGTTGGCATCCTTGCAGCCTTTTCAGCCTTTGCCTTCTCCTTCTTGGCTTGTGCGTGCACAGAAGATGGTTCATCTTTATCCATCACCACAGTGTTGTCCTGAAAGTCTGGGTAGATGGGCAGATGCTCCTTGTCCAGCAGATATGTGCCAGTGCCCATCTTGGAGTTGATCAGCTCCTGGATCTATGGGGCATACCCACAACTCCTCTTCTGATCTGTAGTTGTCCTCTTGATAGTTTCAACTATAATACTCATGACTTTGAACTTTTGTGGAACATCAAAAATGTGCAACAAGTTGATGGAGTGACCTCTGATAATTTTGTGATCACCTGACTTTGGCAAGAGAGTGTGCCTGAGGATCTAGTTGATAGTTGGCAAGCCTGACAGAAGGTAATGTACAGATCCAAACTTGTGTGTCTCAAGAGCAGCATCTGGGATCTCCTTGTACATGTGTGCCATGGTGTTGTGATCCTTCTTCTTCTTGGCATAGACATCCAAGTCATCTTCACTCTCTTCTGGAGCATTGATCAATTTCGCCCATTCAGCAACCGTGGACTGGTACCTAGTGCCTTCAGACATCCAGACAATCCTTCCATCTAGGTAGAAGTGAGCTGTGGAGTAGAACTGCATGATGAGCTCATCATTCCACTTTGTGAGCTTCTGAGCCACAAATCATCGACTCCACACGCCTTGAAGCTGTCATATACACCAGGGAAGTGATCCTCATTTTCCTTGATGTACTCCCAGTCGACCCATCTCATGTCACACACTATGGGCTTCTTGTCGAGCAACACTGTCTCATAGAAATCCTGCTGTTCCTTTGTATGGAACCTGTAGTCCACAACAGTTCTCCTTCTGGTGGCATATGGATCTGACTCCCTCCATAGCCTCAATCCTGAATCCTTCCTTATCCTCATGTTCTCAGCTACTGGATGAGCATCATTGTAATCTGGAATCTTTGGCTTCAACTTCCTCAAGACATGTGACTCATCATCTTCTTCTTCCATTGCAGCTTCAGGCACTGGGGCCTTGTTCTTTTCCCCAGCAGGGATGTTCCTGGTGCTCCTCTTTGATTTTGGCTTTGGAGCTGGAGCAGCAGTCTTAGGAGCAGTCTTAGGCTTAGATGGAATAGTCCCTGCCCTTATAGCATCTCCCATAAGCTTTTGAGCTTTGGGTGCCGGTGCAGCATCTTCTTCCTCTTCCTCTTCAGAGTCTCTCATGATTGAGGATCTCCCAAGCACTCTAGTAGTGGTCTTTTTGACCCTCTATTTCCTCTTCTTCTCTGCCACAACCTGCACTTTGGGTGCAGATCCCAAAGTCTCTTGAGTAGATGCTCTGGCCTTAGACATTGGAGCTCTCTTGGTAGGAACCTTTTGCTTCATGCCTGGCTTGGTGGCAACAGCTGTGCCATATTCCTTCTTCAGGACTTTCCTCTTTGAGGTGGTTTCTTCTTCCTCAGCCACATAGTCCTCATCCTCTGACTCTGAGGTTCTTCTTTTTCTGGCCCTGGTGGCAGCCTTTGGCAGATTGCTTGGTGTGCTCCTGCTGCCATCATCTGAGCTGCTAGAGGGACTAGTGCCCTCACTCAAGTGAACCTGCTCCTATAACTTGTTCTGACTGTCACTCTGATCAGACATAATGCAAACACTGACAGCAGACCCTATGAATAGATTATAGACGAGGTAGAGTGGATGAGCATCACAAAATGCAGAGGTTTTTGCAAAAGAATGAGTCAAAAACTTAGTTTTAGTTTTCCACAGAAAGCATTTCGGATCAACCGATTTGTAAACTCAGTGATACCGAAGCAGCTGTTGGAACCTAAACTAGTGAACTCGGTCAAACCGAGTCACAGTTCGATGGCACCGAGACTGCTAGGGTTTCACAAAGTCCTGAACTCGGTCACACCGATTTGCAATTCTCGGTCAGACCGAGAATCACATGTGCAATGGCCTGAGCCGAATCGGCGGAAACCTAACCCTAAATTTTCAATTCACGACTAAACTACAGAGTGTTTTTCGATGGATAGAATGATCTCAATCGTGGCAAGATACATGGCGAACACAATGTGCTAGGAATCAGATAAGGATAGCAAGTGATCGAGTTCACACCCTAGTTCGACGATGAACTCGCTACGGCGGCAACGGCGGGGATGATTCCCGTTGACGGCGGCAGAGACCAGCGACAGGAGGCGGCTGGCGACGAGGAGGACGATCCGGAGACCCAGGGAGGCAGAGCAGGCTAAGCGCGGGCGAGGAGATTCAAAAAGTTTTCCAAAATTTGACCCGTGGATATATATAGCCCGACCCTGTCGGTGTGACCGAGTGGAACAACTCGGTGGCACCAAGATTCTTGCAGTTACTGAAACTCGGTGTGACCGAAAAGTTCGAATTGGTTGCATTGAGATTGAAAACCTAGATCGACTTAGTGATCTCGGTATGACCAAAATGGATGAATCGGTCAGACCGAAGCGCACAAAGAAGTTTTGGAAGTTTAAGTCTATGACGAATCGGGGACTCCGAGTGCTCCTCGCACAGAGTGGTTCGAATCTGACTTGATCAAATTTTGTGATGCAGCATGAATAGAGTTTGAGACGAGAAAAGCATAGATAGCTAGAGAAGGTTCTTAGGCATTCTTGTCCATCCACTTAGCCAAAAGAAAAGAAAACCAAACAATCAAAACAACAAGTGGATGTCCTCGAATGAGTAAATCATGCAACCAACATGCTCACATAATAAAATGACGAATGAAATATGTGGCAAAGCATGCACAAACAATTCTAGCATCTATCAAGCAATTGGTGATGACTAGGTCATCTATATATGAGTATATTGACTTAGGAGTCAAATGAGAACATTTGATCATAGGTCATACTCATCGTTTAAGCACAAGTGGGGTTGCCACTTTTACATAAAGCGTTGTTGTGTTCACACCATTAGAGTTGCTTTAACTCAATTGTTAGAGTAAAGCTCCCCCTAGATGTGAGATCCCCCCTAAGAGGGATGAACTAACCTTGGGTTTTGTCGATGATGACTTCATGTAGGTGTTGAAGATGTGGATGCTCTAAGTTGATGTAGATCATTTGGAGCTATCCTTTGGAGTGAGTTGCACTTTGAATACCTACACGGGTTAGTCCCACAAGGAACAAACAAGGATATCCATAGACATAGAGTGATGCACACACAAGATGATGTCTATGAAAGCTTTAGGTTACCTTGTCCCTTGTCTTACCAACAAGAGGGTTTGTGACTCCTTGAACTAGTGCAAGATGTGGAAGTTGATTGCGCTCGTTCTTGCCAAAATGATAAGAGTGAAGTATGTTGGCGGAGTCACCCTCAAGAACTCTCTAGTTCTTCTTCTTTGGGATCCACACCATCTTGATGGGAATCCTCGGAGTTGTACTTGTACTTGATGAAGTGGAACTTGATGTAGTCTTGGGAATCCACTTGACCAAGGCCTTAGGAGCTTCTTCAGATGCATCAATTTCCTCTTGAAGCTTGTCCTTGCCTTTTTGCTTGTGGTCTTGTGGTGGAAGATCATCTTGTGCTTGTGTCCCTTTGGAAGAAGTAGGATCATACTTCTCTTGTTGAGGAACAAACTTCGTCTTGGGGTATTGATCTTCTTCCCACTCAACTCCATTGGCATTGAACTTTCGTTCAAAACCAATACATTGATTCTTCCGGTGCCTTCCTTGCTTGCGTACAATTTCCTCGAATTGCTTACTCCCGGCAAGGCTCTTGTAAACACCTTTCTCTATAATTCCCTTCAATAAGCTATTTTCTTTCTCAAGTGTAACTTGGCTAAGAGAATCATTAGTGGAATAAAGAGAACTACTAGAAGTAACAACATTGGATTTAGCATGATTTTTGTTACTACTAGAAGAAGAATCTTTCTTGTTCTTGTTACTAGACTTGACTTGAGGCATGTAAGTGGATAAGAGTAAACTCTTGGCAATGTAAGAAGAACTTTTCTTGCGAAGATCATCATTGATTGCCTTCAAGAACTCATGCTCTTTCTCAAGGTTGAGCTCTTCAAAACGTAATTTCTCATGAGTCATTAAAAGTTCTCGATGATCTCCTAAGATATTTTCATGAGCTAACTTAAGAGTGTTTAGTTCTTTAGTTAGAGACTCAATCTTCTCCTTATCATTGTCATTCGTTTCGTCATAGTATTCATCACTATAGTTGTCAACAAGTAAATCATCATCACCTAACAAGTCATCTTCATCACTATTGAAATCAACATACTCGGGGTGTGATACCTTTGGACCTTTGGCCATGAAGCATCTTCCAATTCCTTCATTTGGTGAATCAAATATGTCATAGGAGTTGGTTGACACAAGTGCTAGACCGGCAACACCTTCATCTTGAGTATATTCGGAGTCGGAGTGATAGCTTCTCTCGGAGTCATTGTCGGAGTCGGAGCCGGATACCCATTCACCAACATGAGCTTGATGTCTTCATTTTGTGTAGCTCCTTGACGACTTGTCCTTCCTTTCCGAATCCTTGCTTCTCCGAGAGGGTCTTCATTCAGATCGATCATCCCTACTCCTTCTCTCCCTTGATGGTGATTCTTCTCTTCTACTTCTTCTTTTGGGAGAATCTTCTCTTCTCTTGTGGGGAGCCGTACATGTTGGAAATATGCCCTAGAGGCAATAATAAAAGCATTATTACTATATTTCCTTGTTCATGATAATTGTCTTTATTCATGCTATAATTGTATTATCCGGAAATCGTAATACATGTGTGAATAACAGACACCAACATGTCCCTAGTAAGCCTCTAGTTGACTAGCTCATTGATCAATAGATAGTCATGGTTTCCTGACTATGGACATTGGATGTCATTGATAACGAGATCACATCATTAGGAGAATGATGTGATGGACTAGACCCAATCCTAAACATAGCACAAGATCGTATAGTTCGTTTGCTAGAGTTTTCCAATGTCAAAGTATCTTTTCCTTAGACCATGAGATCGTGTAACTCCCGGATATCGTAGGGGTGCTTTGGGTATGCCAAACGTCACAACGTAACCGGGTGACTATAAAGGTATACTACGGGTATCTCCGAAAGTGTCTGTTGGGTTGACATGGATCAAGACTGGGATTTGTCACTCCGTATGACGGAGAGGTATCACTGGGCCCACTCGGTAATGCATCATCATAATGAGCTCAAAGTGACCAAGTGTCTGGTCACGGGATCATGCATTACGGTACGAGTAAAGTGACTTGCCGGTAACGAGATTGAACGAGGTATTGGGATACCGACGATCGAATCTCGGGCAAGTAACATATCGATTGACAAAGGGAATTGCATACGGGGTTGATTGAATCCTTGACATCGTGGTTCATCCGATGAGATCATCGTTGATCATGTGGGAGCCAACATGGGTATCCAGATCCCGCTGTTGGTTATTGGCCGGAGAGTCGTCTCGGTCATGTCTGCTTGTCTCCCGAACCCGTAGGGTCTACACACTTAAGGTTCGGTGACGCTAGGGTTGTGAAGATATGTATATGCAGGAACCCGAATGTTGTTCGGAGTCCCGGATGAGATTCCGGACGTCACGAGGAGTTCCAGAATGGTCCGGAGGTAAAGAATTATATATAGGAAGTGCTGTTTCGGCCATCGGGACAAGTTTCGGGGTTATCGGTATTGTACCGGGACCACCGGAGGGGTCCCGGGGGCCCACCGGGTGGGGCCACCTGTCCCGGGGGGCCACATGGGCTGTAGGGGGTGCGCCTTGGCCTACATGGGCCAAGGGCACCAGCCCTACTAGGCCCATGCGCCTAGGGTTTCCATGGGGGAGGAGTCCAAGTGGTGGAAGGCACCTCTAGGTGCCTTGGGGGGGAGGGAATCCTCCCCCTGGCCGCCGCACCTAGGAGATCAGATCTCCTAGGCTGCGCACCACCCCCCTTGGCCCTCCTATATATAGTGGGGGAGAGGAGGGACTTGACACACCAGCCCCTGGCGCCTCCCTCTCTCCCCGTTACGTCTCTCTCTCTCGCAGTATAGGCGAAGCCCTGCTACTGTGACGCCCTGCATCCACCACCACGCCGTCGTGCTGCTGGATCTTCATCAACCTCTCCTTTCCCCTTGCTGGATCAAGAAGGAGGAGACGTCTCCCGTTCCGTACGTGTGTTGAACGCGGAGGTGCCGTCCGTTCGGCGCTTGGTCATCGGTGATTTGGATCACGTCGTGTACGACTACATCATCACCGTTCTTTGAACGCTTCCGCACGTGATCTACAAGGTATGTAGATGCATCTGATGACTCGTTGCTAGATGAACTCCTAGATAGATCTTGGTGAAACGAGTAGGAAATTTTTTGTTTTCTGCAACGTTCCCCAACAGTACACTCATTGGAGTTGTGTCCGGGTCTTCCACAATTGTAGCAGTTTCGGTCTCTACTAGAAGATCTTTTGTCATTGTAGGACCTTGACTTGGAACTTCTCTCTTTTGGCGATGGAGCGGCAGGAGCGCCGGCGAGCGGGCACAGGGCGGCGGCACAGATCTGGCCCGGGGCGGGCCAGCCTCGGGCCCCGGCGGGCGCGGAGGAGAGAGAGGGCGGTAGGGTGACGTGGCACGCCGTGGTTGGCTACGGAGGTGGAGGCGTACATGTCCGGCGAGGGAAGGACTCGTCCGGTGGCGGCGGGGAAGGATATTTAGGGTTTGGACTGCGAATTTCGGAGGGGGAGGTGTTTATATAGGTAGAGGGAGCTAGGAAAGTCCAAATGGAGTGCGGTTTTCGGCCACGCGATTGTGATCGAACGGCCGAGAGGATGGGGGGGGGGTTTGGATGGGTTATTGGGCCATTTTGGAGGGGGGTTGGGCTACAACACACGTGAGGCCTTTACGGTTCGCCAGTTAACCGTTGAAGTATCAAACGAACTCCAAATGACACGAAACTTGACAGGCGGTCTACCAGTGGTGTACCAAGGCCGCTTGGCAAATCTTGGTCCATTCCAAGAATGTTTAACACCCGCACACAAAAAGAGGCAAAAGGGGGCGCCGGAGGACATAGGAGTGTCGTATTGCAAAACGGACAATAGGGAAAATGCTCGGATGCATGAGACGAACACGTATGCAAATGAGATGCACATGATGACATGATATGCAATGCATGACATGGAAAAAAATGCAAAATGAAGACAGGACCCAACCACGAGGGGAATCTCATAACTTAGAGCCGAAAATGGCAAGAGTCGGAGTACAAATATGGAATGTTGTATCCAGGGCGTTACAACACTCCACCACTACGAGAGGATCTCGCCCCGAGATCTAGGATGGCACCGGAGGAAAAGGAAGAGGAAGATAAGAGGTAAAACAAAGTTGCTTCTTTGACAAACGAGTGAAACCAAAGAACCTTGAAAGGTTAAACCATTTCAAGAAAAGAATACAACGGAGATGAACGAAGTTGACTATCTCCGTCAAAAAAGAGGAACAAGGAAGAACAAATTCGGACAACACTCCGGTTGAAAAGAGATGCAAGACTTGATAGGATGAAAAGAACTTGAGCAGAGGGCACAACACTCCGGTTAATGGATAAGCATGAAAAGAACACGATCCTCATACTTTGAGATGATGAGTGAAGAGAGCAACATCACAATGCCTCCGGAAGAAATGAAAGAATTGAATGGAATGAACGGAGGGAAACAAGATCTTGAGAGAGCACGCTTACAACAAATGCTAGAACGGAGTTGTTGGATTATCAACAACGAAAGGATAAGCTTGATGAGGGCTTATGGAAGACATCTCAAAATTATGAGGTGAAATTCTGCCACTAACGGAAAACAAAAGATTGGATTGATATCAACAAGAAGACGAGAAGCTTATTTTCACCGGGAGGGTAACTGAAGAACTTGGGTCATTTATAAGCACCATAAATAGTAACAATACTTAGGGAAAGCTTTAGGTGAAATATAACCCAATCTAACTCCAATGAAGAGATTGATTGGTTGAAAAGATGTCTTGAACGAAGAGAAAATGATGGATTTAGATATGTCACTCTTGAAAACATGTGAATCATGATACATGAAGGGAAAATTATCAAGAATGACATAACACCACCTCAAAAGATAAGATAGAACAAATTGGACTTTGGGATGCAAGATGAAGAATGCTTGAAATCCTCTGAAAAGAATCTCGATGAACACTTCGAGAAGGAATTAAATCCTTAATGAACCATCATGTAGAGCCTCCATAAGGAACTCCGGTAACAAAAGGATGATCAAACGAAAGGAAAGATAAGTTGAAAACACAAGGTGAAGCCTTGCGATGATTTAGATGGAGCTTCGTGGTGATATAATTGAGAGATCTTGGAACTCCGAGAAAGAAAGATGAACAAAAGAAATCAAGAATTTATTCATCATGAACAAACTCTGAAGGAAGGAATTGATCACTTGGATGAAACAAGAATAAGAATTATGTTATGCGTATCCTTCACCAATTTAGATTGATGACAAGCAATGAAATTGGCATACTACTTATTCTCGTAGAAAGGATTAAGATAGATATAGCGCCAACTTGGGAAGGTCTCCAACGATCCACCGGTAGGATTGAAACAACAAATGAATTGATATGATAACAAGGTAATAGAAATCTTGAATGAACCACCGTAAGAATTAAAAAAATGAAAGTGGCAAAGGCACAAATCACCGGAAAGAATTGGAAAACGAATGACGATACTTGAGGAGATTTAGATACAAGTGAACGGAGAGATCGTGAACTGATTAGATAATACTTGAATGATGCACCGGTAAGATTTAGAGAATGAGAGCTGAAAGCTGAGGATGAATAACTCTGAGATGATGAGCTCCGGAGAATCAAACTGAAAAGACTCCTGAATTGCTCCGGATGGGTAAAAGAATTCTCACAATCGAAAACAATTATGAGAGGATGGCATCAAGCTTGAATCATGAATCTTCACGAGAACGAAGCAGGATTTAAGAGAAAATCTTCTTCAGTCTTCAAAATTCGGGAATAACGACGAGAAAACACCACCATGAATTATAGAGGCACTCCGGAATGAAGAATAGGAAGGTTGAACCAACGATGAAAAGAATTTGAAAGATCTTAGAGAAGGGCATTTGACTGATGGTATTTCATTCTTACGTTAACTTTGAAATGAATTTGAGAATAGCTCCGGGAAAAATTAGAAGAGTCAGGTAAGATCCTGGAAAAGACCTGTGGGTTAGGGCCCACTCAAAAGATACACCGTAGAACGATTTAAAAGAGAGAATGCACCGGTTGAATTAAATGGCTAGAATGAGATAACAACCTCGAAAGAGCTTGAAAGGATTACGAATAGGAACTTGAATCTCCTGAGATATCTTCAGCACTCTGGAACAATTGAATAGCAAGCGGGGAATGATTATGAGGTGCACCGGCATGGGAAAGCATTTGAAACGGGGAAAAGGATGTGATCAGCAAAGCTTGAATTGAAACCACTGGAGAAGAAAGAGAACGAAGAATGATGAACTTAAGCTCCATTAGTATCTTCCTGAGAATCACTGGATAAGAATATTGACGGAAAAGAATGAAGAGACTTCACATGAATAAAATGGATACTTGATAAAGAAATCCGAGTCCTCGAAGAAAAAGGGTGGGAGGGCGGGAAAACAAAGGCAACTTGGGCGGATAAAACAAATAGCGTTGAGAAGACATTGAGTTGATCTTGCGGATGGGAAAATGATATGATCATCTTGAAGAGAACCACACCAGTTGAAAAGGATTGACATGACAATCTCGATTATCATGAAGGATTAGTATTCACATAGAAATATGAGAACACTACTTAGAAAAAGGTATGGAATCAACATTTGACATCGAAGCAACTCGAATACCACAAACTCAAAACAAAAACAAAGAATTGGCTTATAGAATAAGCCGGAAACAAACATATGATAGACCCCATAAAGTATCATGTGTCTGTTGGAAGGATATCCTATGTGCTACTTGAATTTCCACTTATAAACTCGCGAAACTTTCTGGTTATGCAATCAGGTGTTGGGGATACACGGGAAGCATAATATCTCACCCAAAACTAGCAAAACCTACATCCAGCTGTATCCATCCTTCAACACATAACCAAGAAACCTTCGGAAATCATTTACCTCAACCTTCAAAAAGAATCCGTTATACGAGTTATGGCAATACTCCCGAACTCCCGCCCTAGTACTGGGTGGCGTCGAGGTTATCTCACCAACAACCGCATAAGAGAGATTTTCGATGTCAGCGAACTCATGTATTCCAGAACTACAACGATAAAATTGTGACGACAACACCTCGGAGCTCAACTCCCCGGGACACTACCACAACCCCTAAATGTCAGGAGGCACCAAGAACAATGTTCTCGTCACAAAACCATCGGAACGATTCTAAGATACCCGCGTGATCCTAAATTTTTTTTCATGAAATTTGAGAAGAGAAGAGTCAAAACTCCACGTCAGGAGGCCTCACCAGAGCGACGAAGGGACTGAGGAGTAAAAAGAATCCTACTCTCTGATATATATAATCCTATAAGACTCAAAACATTTTTCTAGACTCAACAACGTCAGCGATTCGATCAAGCAGGGGGCTCCTAAGTCGGGGAAGGCTCTGATACCAACTTGTCACACCCACGATGCGGCTATATCTCCCACGTGTCGGAGCATGACTTAGAGGCATAGCTGCATAGTAGGCATGTCGCAAGAGGGGTAATCTTTACACATCCCATGTACTGAATAAGAAAGGGATAAAGAGTTGGCTTATAATCGCCACTTCACACAATACATAAATATAGCATTACATCATCCAGAATACAATCAAGGTCCGACTATGGAACCAACATAAATAAAGACAACCCCAAATTCTAGATCCCCGATCACCCCAACCGGGCTCCTCTACTGATCAACGAGAAGCGAAACAAAACAACGATCAAGATCTTCATCGAGCTCCCACTTGAGATCAGCTACGTCATCTGCACTATTATCATCGGCACCTGCAACTGTTTGGAAGTATCTGTGAGCCACGGGGACTCAGCAATCTCACACCCTCGCGATCGAGACTATTTAAGCTTAAGGGGTAGGAAAAGGGGTAGTGAGCTGGAGTTGCAGCAAGCACTGGCATATATGGTGGCTATCTTACGCAAATGAGAGCGAGAAGAGAAGCAAAGCTCAGTCGAGAAGCTATGATGATCAAGAAGTGATCCTGAAACTACTTACGTTCAAGCATAACACAAGAACCGTGTTCACATCCCGGACTCCACCGGAAAGAGACCATCACGGCTACACACGCGGTTGATTCATTTTAATTAAGTTAAGTTTCGAGTTCTCTACTACCGGATATTAACAAACTCCAATCTGCCCATAACCGCGGGCACGACTTTCGAAAGTTCAAAACCCTGCAGGGGTGTCCCAACTTGGCCCATCACAAGCTCTCACGGTCAACGAAGGATATTCCTTCTCCCAGGATGACCCGATCAGACTCGGAATCCCGGTTACAAGACATTTTGACAATGGTAAAACAAGATCAGCAAAGCCACCCGAATGTGCCGACAAATCCCGATAGGAGCTGCACATATCTCGTTCTCAGGGCACACCGGATAAGCAATCCGTACAACTAAAACCAACCCTCAAGTTTCCCCGAGGTGGCGCTGCAAGGGGCTCTAGTTTGGACCAACACTCAGAGGAGCACTGGCCCGGGGGGGGGGGGTTTAAAAAAAAGATGACCATTGAGTCCGCGGAACCCAAGGGAAAAAGGCTTAGGTGGCAAATGGTAAAACCAAGGTCGGGCCTTGCTAGAGGAGTTTTATTCAAGGCGAACTGTCAAGGGGTTCCCATTATAACCCAACCGCGTAAGGAACGCAAAATCAAGGAACATAACACCGGTATGACGGAAACTAGGGCGGCAAGAGAGGAACAAAACACCAGGCATAAGGCCGAGCCTTCCACCCTTTACCAAGTATTTAGATGCATTAAAGTAAACAAGCTATAATAATGATATCCCAACAATATCCATGTTCCAACATGGAACAAACTGCATCTTCACCTGCAACTAGCAACACTATAAGAGGGGCTGAGCAAAGTGGTAACATAGCCATACAACGGTTTGCTAGGACAAGGTGGGTTAGAGGTTTGACATGGCAATATGGGAGGCATGATATAGCAAGTGGTAGGTATCACAGCATAGCAAAAGAGCGAGCAACTAGCAAGCAAAGATAGAAGTGATTTCGAGGGTACAGTCATCTTGCCTGCAAAGTTCTCCGAGTTGATGAAAGCCTGATCCTCGTAAGCGTATTCAACGGGTTCCTCGATCAAGAACTCGTCTCCCGGCTCTACCCAAGGCAAGAACATAAGCAAAGGAAACCACAATCAACCACAGTGCAATGCGCAAGCAACATGATGCAAAACATGGCATGATATGCGGGATGTGATATGCAATGCATATGCGTGCTTCGGAAGGAAAAGATTGAACCAGGCCTCAACTTGGCAAACCAAGTGTGCCGCTAGAAAGATGAGTTGATTTCGGTCGATATCGATATAAAGATCACCGGAATCGGATGCACGGTTTGCAAATGGCAAGCAAAACAAGAATGGCACAATTCTGCGATTAACAGCACGCTGCCATCTAGAACGCACCAAGAAATTAAGCTACTGCACTCCAACATAGCAACAAAGCATATGGAAGGGATCTACTCAAGATGCTTGACAAAAGATGAACACTGAGCTACGGCTAAAGCACACAAGAGAAGATTCAAACAAGCATGGAAAAAGTGCAAAAGATATCAGCATCACAGACTTTGTGAAAATAACATGTCAGGAATTAACATCAGGAAGCAATGTTTAGAGCAAAATAACAACATGCTACAGGAACAAATCATAGCAATACAAGGCATGAAATAAATCTACTCAAAGCATATAACAAAAGTTACTTACTGACAATAAGCCAAAAAGGATCAGAAGATATGATGGCACCCATGTAAACATAGCAAGTTACGTTAACAGATTCAGACTTTGCAGAAAACTGGACATGGCAAAAACAGAATTATGAAGGCCTCTTTATGAGGTCGATTCACTCAACACAAGGCATTGCATGACAAACTAAGCATACTACTGGCAAGCAGACATGATCATGAAGCTAACCAAAGCAAGAACAAGTTCATAGCATGCATGGATCAACTACAACAACTTTGGCAAAATTGATTAACATGTAAACAATCTGCCAGGAACATTTTATAGGAAAAGTAGAGCAAGATTGAGACATGCTAGGGCACTCCATAAATGCAAAGAGGGGCATGGATGGTTAGAGCACAACCATATGCCCAAATCATCCTTACTGAACATACTCAAAAGAAGCATGGATCTCACTGTAGCAACATGAATACATGGCATAAAAATAACAGCAGGGAAAAGACAGTGAAATTCTAAGTCTCTGAAATCAGCAATATTACGAGAGCTACTTTACATGCTGGTGATAGTCACCACATTGATCACAAAAATACATGGCATACACCCATGTAAAGATTGCATGGCATAGCCCAAAACACATGTAGAGCTCAAGTCCATATGCAGCACAAAATAAATGTAGCAAAAATGACAAATGCTCATGATCTCTTAAGAATCAGCACCTAACATTTTATAGCACTCTTGCATCCACGATTTGGGCATCAAGATGGACTCAAACAAGCATGGCACAATGGAACAAAGTGAAGAGCACATCAAGGTGAACATTTTGATATATCATGCATGCAAAACGGAGCAGTACACATGAAGTTATGGCATGATGAACACAACAATAAAACATCACATATCTGGGACTTAGTGGAAAATTAGACCTCCGAAAGTCAACAGGATGAGGACGTGCGGGACGAGGAGATCTAGAACATGGGGCGACGTTTGGATGGGGAACCCGGTGGATCTCATCCACCTGCGGGGTTCCGGGCCAGATCTCGCCGGATCCGACCGGAGTTGACGACGACGTGCCGGCGGCGAGGCGCGGGGACGCGGGAGGTGGCGGCGGTCGGCGGGCACCGGCGGGGCGGCGTGGTTCCGGCGCGGTGGCGAGGCAGCGCGAAGACGGGGCGGCGCGCGGCGGCCAGCGCCGTCGATGGAGCGGCGGGAGCGCCGGCGAGCGGGCGCGGGGCGGCGGCCCAGATCTGGCCCGGGGCGGGCCGGCCTCGGGCCCCGGCGGGCCGCAGCGGGCGCGAAGGAGAGAGAGGGCAGCGGGGTGATGTGGCACGCCGTGGTTGGCTGCGGAGGTGGAGGCGAACATGTCCGGCGAGGGAAGGACCCGTCCGGTGGCGGCGGGGAAGGATTTTTAGGGTTTGGACTGCGAATTTTGGAGGGGAGGTGTTTATATAGGTAGAGGGAGCTAGGAAAGTCCAAATGGAGTGCGGTTTTCGGCCACGCGATCGTGATCGAACGGCCGAGAGGATGGAGGGGTTTTGGATGGGTTATTGGGCCATTTTGGAGGGGTGTTGGGCTACAACACACATGAGGCCTTTACAGTTCCCCGATTAACCGTTGAAGTATCAAACGAACTCCAAATGATAGGAAACTTGACAGGCAGTCTACCGGTGGTGTACCAAGGCCGCTTGGCAAATCTCGGTCCATTCCGAGAATGTTTAACACCCGCACACGAAAAGAGGCAAAAGGGGGCGCCGGAGGACATAGGAGTGTCGGATTGCAAAACGGACAACGGGGAAAATGCTCGGATGCATGAGACGAACACGTATGCAAATGAGATGCACATGATGACATGATATGCAATGCATGACATGGACAAAATGCAAAACGAAGACAAGACCCAACCATGAGGGGAATCTCATAACTTAGAGCCGAAAATGGCAAGAGTCGGAGTACAAATATGGAATGTTGTATCCGGGGCGTTACAGTTCACTGGTTCCCTGCGGTGTGAGGCTGTCATCGCTGCAGAATATCAGGGGTGTGGGTGAGTAGAGGGATGGCCTGGCCAGCGGTGGGAATAGTAGGGGGTGGTGAGGCCTCTGCGGCAGCACAGCCGGCCATGGGAGGCAGGAGCATGCGGCACGACCGGCGCTGCTTTGGGCGGCTGGAGCAACAAGACCAGAGGTTGAAGAAGCACTACGACCGTTGGATGGACATCGTACGGTCACTGGAGCTAGAATCGTTCATATTGACTAAGTTGACAAAGCACTCCATCCCCGTCAACTTAGTAGGCCCACAAGTCAGCCTCCCACCAAGGTGGGTCCCAACCAGCAGGGGGAGTATTCATTTTTTGTGCGTAATAAGGAGGCACTTCCGGTGGGTCCGAGCTGACAGTGGGGGAAACGTTTTTTTCGTGCAACACGGTGGCCCGTCCGATGGGTCCCAGCAGTCAGGGGGCAAACGTTTTTTCCGCGAAATACGGTGGCCCGTCCGGTGGGTCCCTGCTGTCAGGTGGAGGAATCATTATTTTCCGCGTAATAAGGAGGCACTTCCTTGCTGCCGGCGTGGACCCAGCTGTTAGCCTCTCCACGCATAGTCCACGTCCGATGGAAGCCGTTCCTTGACCACGTTGACCACGCCGCGCCGAGAGCACCAGGGCGGTGGACGACGGCGAGGCCTAGGAAGGGGACGACGCGGAGCCGGGGAAGACGCGGCAGTGGAAGCTCGCGCGGAGAGGAGTACGAGGGTTCACTGGTTCGGCTGCGGTGTGAGGCTGCCGTCGCCGCGGAATAACTGGGGGTGTGGGTGAGTAGAGGGATGGCCTGGCCAGCGGTGGGAGTAGTAGGGGGCGGTGAGGCCTCCGCGGCATCACAGCCGGCCACGGGAGGCAGGAGCACGCGGCACGACCGACCTTGCTTTTGGCGGCTGGAGCAAGAAGACCAGAGGTTGAAGAAGCACTACGGCCGTTGGATGGACATCGTACGGTCACTGCAGCTAGAATCGTTCATATTGACTAAGTTGACAAAGCCCTTGGTACGCGTCAACTTAGTAGGCCCACAGGTCAGCTTCCGAAACGGTGCGCCCCAGATGTCAGGGGGAGGAATCATTTTTTGGGCGGGTGAAGCTAGAATATCTGAGATTGAAGAAGAAGCACGACATTCGTTGGATGGACATCCAACGGCCACTGCTGCTAGAACCGTGTGTTGACTATAATAAGTTCACAAAGCCTTGCATACGCGTGAACTTCTTTTTTTAGGGGACGCATCAACTTAGTAGGCCCACAAGTGTGTGGGAGAGAACTTATAGCCCATTTGCGATTGTAAGAATATACAACCCATTTTTGAATTCTAATGGAATTTACTACAGACCATTTACAGTTTGTTAAAAGTACAACCCATTTTCTAGCTAGGACAACAATTAATAATTTCAACCAACCGTTCAAGACAGAACTCAATAAAATTTCCCACATTTTGATGGGATCCGAAATATTTTTATCCCGAAATTTCTAGTCAGATTAAATATAAATTTGTATTACGTAAAAATCTAATGAAACATTGCGCGCGCAACAATTAAAGATTAAGATTTTCAAAATCCATAAATAATATTTTCTAAACTAATTCCATGCTTGGTGCATTTTTTATAGTTACTGCCCAGTTTTTATAATTACATCCCATTAATTATTTTTAAAGCCCATTTTCTTGTTAAGCCTAATGCATCCCTCCTAGGAAAGATTTGCAGCCCAGCGGGACGGAGAATAACAAGTTGACCTTGCCTGGTATTCCTCAAAAAAACGTATAGCTGGGCTAGCCATTTTCATATTGAAAAAAATTAATATCTTTTTTTGAGGGCTTAAAAAATTAATATCTTGAAAAAAATTAATATCTGGGCTGGATATCTATCCTGGGCTAGACGGGCCATAGCCCGCCCAGTTAATACCCTGCTCTCCTCTGAACAACAACGAAAACATCGCCAAGAAAAACCCTGCAGTGCTCACGCCTCAAAAACACAAATACTGCTCGAGCTGCTTGGTCCCAGCTGTTGGCCGCACCTTGTGCAATTCGCTCGTTTATTGACTACATAGGTTGACAATGGTGTGGGACTGTGATGTCAGGAAACCAGGAGGAAGCAAAAAGAATATAGTTGTACATAATAAGGAGGCACTTGCGTACATACGGCTATGGCCCTAGTGGGTCCGTACTGTCAACCAGTCAAAATAAAGTCATCTCCTGAATCCTCATGTTCATTGACCATGTTAACAATGCTCGGCGCCACGGCGAGCGCAACAACTTGAAGGACGACGGAGAGGGCCTCACAGGCCCTACGGATGGTCTGATACAGCGCCCGCTGCTCATTCAGGAAGCCAGGATCATCGGACACCTATGAGCACCTTCGAGAGATTGAGATGGCATGAAATGGTAAGGCCGTGCTTGGGAGTTCTGGTTTATTTCACAACTGTATTAAGATACAAGTGTAATTTACTCGTCATCAGAAACAACGCGTAAAATACAGGCGTAATGAAACCGAGGGCACGAGGTCTGTAAGTAAAACCGGTGGGTTACGCGTGTAATTTGAGAGACCGGTGTATATTTTACTAGTCGAAATCGACCAACCAAGCGCTTCGCCCGAGACCATCTGCTTTTATTTACAAGCGTCAATTTTACAAGCAGTTTTGGTTGGAAAACGACGATCCAATCACAGCCTAAGATGATGAGTTGGTCGGAAGATCATATGGTTTCACGTCTAACCTACCCGACTTGTCGTATAGGCTATGAATGAAACATAAGACGATGAACTTCTTAAGCACGGAAACAACAGAAGAGGATGATCTTCCTAACAAGCAAATCACTGGCATTAGATCGACATGCAAAACAATACGAAGCATTATTCTCAGGAGGCACGGTGAACAGCTTGTGATGCCGCATGCCACAACATTCCAAGCTCAACTTTGCAATCAAACACAAGGCCTGGCATTACATAGACAATATTCAGAACAAACTCTTAAAATATCTTACATAAGTCAACATTCATGTGACTATGCATCTCAGCAGAGTAAATATTTACTTCTGAACTGAAGACAGGAATAGGAAAAAACGATCGACGTTGCTCACAGCAAAGGGCGTCCCACTCAAAAATATCAAATGCATGTCTTCTGGCTAACATCAATCAGCAAAAATTGATGCCTATGATTGTGGAACGGGCAGGGTTTGTCATCAGTTTGTAATCTGATAGTCCGGTGGCTCAAGGTGACGACGAATGATTAGAGAACCATTCGATGTATTGTGCATGATGCAGTATTATTATGGAGGACACAAACCATCTGAACATTTTATGCAGTTCCACTAAAATCAACATGAGCATCCCTGTGGATTTCGTATTTATATGCTGCCAGAAAACAAAGACACATCAGCAGACACATGAATATTGGCCCCAGTGTCAACCCACCAATCGGTGGACTAAGAAACTGAAAGTATGGTAAACAGATTACCATACCCAGATGCCCTATCATTGTTGCTTAGAGTGACATTGACAGACTTGGAGTCCTGTCCTGGCTTCTTGGTACTTGTTTGGGCACTTGTTTGCCCAGTGTTCAACTAAAATCAAAGTCGAAATAAAGCCGAGCTTTAATTTTGATATACCTATAAGCAACAAAAGGTATAAGGGAAACAATTACTGAGAAATAACGGTTGATGACTTGTACTCCCAGAAGAAAAACATCTACTGATCTACCTTATCTTAATGGGAAACAAAGCAGGAGAGTAGCAATTCTCAATCAGTGTGATTCATTCATATTAACTGAGACATTATCTTAACAATGCCTTGTTTCAACATGTATAAAGAACGACAAAGCAGAAAAGTATCATTCGTAAAACAATGCGACTGATTCATTTTAACAGAGACATTATCTTAACAATACCTAGGTTAAACATGTATAAAGAACTACAAAGCAGGATAGTACCATTTGTAAAACACTGTAACTGATATATAATAACAGAGACATTATCTGAACAATACATTTCTTAAACATGTATCCCTAACAGAAATGGTACTCCGGCCAATCCCTAACAGAAATGGTACTCCCACCGATCCCTAACAAGTGTTGCAGTTTTGAACTAAGATTCAGTAGTTAATTATGAGGAAAGTAGGTACTGGCCTTTCAAGACCAAGATTTGAAACAACGCCTGAGGTGGATCTAAAAGAGATCTCAACACATATATGGAAATCCGGTCTCATTTTGTGCAGTTCCACCAAAATTAAGTGAAGCAAAATGTTGCAATAACAACAAGTTGAATAGATATCCCTGTTTTAACAGAGGCAAAAAATGAATCAACTACTGGCCAATAAAGGAGGATGAAACATGCGGCCACAAAAATGGTAATCTCGCCAGTCCCTAATAAGTGTTACAGTTTTGAAATAAGATTCAGTAGTTAATTCTGAGAGTGGCATTGCTTAATTCTACCAGCGGCATTAGATTAACAAAAAAGCATAAACAAAGGGGGTGATGTAGAGTGGGCGCAACAACAACATGTGCTTCCATCTACTTATAAAGGGGGTGATGTAGAGTTTGTTGTAACAAAGCAACAAGCATAATGTCTGGGTTGGTCCCATTTTTGTTCACTACTTAATGGGAAAAGACAGCAATACAATAGCTTCAATTCAACATTTATTTAAAACAGTACCAATACAAGTAGCACAACATCTCAAAACACACTGCACGATCATGTGGATGAAGGCAAGTACCAACCTGTCATGACGCACACAAGATCAATACGAATCTGCCAACACGAATAGGAAATCCAATCTCGTTTTGTGCAGTTACTCTGAAATCAAGTAAAGTCGCCGGTGAGACATTTAAGTTTGCTATAGCAACAAGTTGAATAGATATCCCTGATTTAACAGAGGCAAAAAAGGAAACAATTACTACCAAGTAAGGAGGATGAAACATGCGGCCACAAAAAGAAGCATCTACCTTATCTTGATGGAAAACAAAGTATAGGACAGTAGCATTTCTAAAACGGTTGCATTGATTCATATTAACAGAGAAATTCTCTTAAAATAGTTCAGTAGTTAATTCTGAGAGTGGCATTGCTTAAAATACAATAGCTTCAATTCAACATTTATTTAAAACAGTACCAATACAAGTAGCACAACATCTCAAAACACACTGCATGATCATGTGGATGGGACATGGGACATGCCAGCACCATGTGCGTCCACACGTATAAATGGGTGATGCAGAGTATGTAGCCAAGCAGCATATCTGCGTTGGTCCCATATTTGTTCTCTTTGAAACTTTTTCAGATGTGAGGGCAGCAAATCTAGTCCTGCACAAACTACCCGACACCCCAGTTTCTTTCCCTTTTCAACAAGGAGTTGGGTTCCTTACATATGTGTGTACTGGGTTACCCCCTTTTTCCCTTTTCGACCAACAAAGCGACTGGATAGCTAGTCTATACTACTTTCCCTCCCTCCTTTCCTCATTGAACCACGTCCTAGATTCATGCTCCACCCCACCGCACCTTTCTTTCCTCTTTGAACCAAGACCTACTCGATTCGACTACAGAATCAAAAAAGATCAGCATGCAGCTAGACCAATGACGGTTTCAAAGAAACTTATACCTTAGGGTCGTCGGGATGTGGCAAGGCGTGCTGCGGGAGGTCGGATCTGCCCACACTATGTACGACAGCGAGGAAGAAGGGGTCGGTGGCCCTCCGGCACAGGCGCTGGGTGAAAGAGAAAAGCGCAGCCGGTAGTGGATTGCAGCTAAGGTGAACTGACAAAGGATATCATCTTTGTGGTTAACAAGCAAAGAGCACTGATGGAAGACAACTTGTTTTTCATTGAAAATCTATCAGCTTCACCAGCCGACGCAACCATGAGGCGCAACCATGAGCATCGATAGGTCATCGTGGTGATGCATCATCCATTTGGCATCAAGTTTGGGTGAGGCACCTATGAAGTTCGACAAATCCTCACTGTGGTCTGTTTCTTCTCAGTAGTCAAGCTCGAGGAAGGAAGAACCACGTGGCAGAGGACAGTGAGGCGGAACAACAATGGCCATCCAATTTTTTGCAGTTCCACTAAAATTGAGGAAGACATGCCCGGGTATGGAGATATGCATCGCTGTTTCCAAAAATATAAAAAGGGATATAGTGTTGTTACTTTGTTTTACAAGATTAACAACGACATCTCAATTGTCAATAAGAATTATGAAAAGTACACCAACAAACAGAAGCATCATGATTATCTTGATGGGAACTAAACCAGGATATCCGAGAAAAAAAAGCATTTCTTCATTTAACCAGTGATAGTATTAGATTAGCAGCAGCAATAGGAGCATATGGACAATGACCGCACAACCACCCTGTACTTTTTGTCAAAACAAAATGTATACCTCCACCGAGGCATAAATCAGGAGAACTTTTCGAGTGGCATTTCCTCTATAATAGTAGGTGATGTTGGACCAGCCGACGAACCCGAGCTACTAGACATGGGGAGCTGGGGAGTAGTCGCATAGAAGAAAACCCGCATGCAGCGACCTGGGGAGCTGGACCCGTACAAGAAGTTATACCTCAGGTGGGTGAGATGTCGCTTAGGTGGGCGGGCGGGATCTGCCCACAAGACGGCAGTGAACAAGGGCGCGGAGGACCTTCGTCCGCGCCAGCGCCAGCTCCGAGAGGACGGTGTGCATCGGCTTCCTCCATCGCTAACAGCGACAACGTCAACGCTGCACCTCCTCACCTCCCGCAGCGGACATGATTCGGCCGGATCTGTGACCACCGGTGAGGAGAGAGATAGCGTGGACACTGTCATCTTGTTTTGATATGGAGAGGGTGAGAGAGCGAGACGCGAGAAATTCTATCAAACAAGAGGCTATAATGGAGTAAAACAATCTCTCCATAGCAGTTGTTTTAAATAGAATACGCGTGTTCCCGGAAAAAAGAAACGAAAACTGGCGGACAATTTTTTAACGTACCAAGAAAGAAAACTAGATCAAAAACACGCCCCCGCTTCTAGGTCGCGAGAGTCGTTGCGCACACACGTATAGACATAGACATGCATATCCGTGTTTACGTAAAATTCCATTTCCATCTCCACCTCCAATCATATTTGTCCAACTGGCACATTATTTACATTGTTAATTATATACGCGGCAATATTAACGTACAACATGTCTTGTTTGCGGGCGTCCGGACCGCTGCCACGGCCGCTCCTGACCAACCCGAACCCTCTTCATCACCCGCGCGTGCTTCCCGCCCGAAATGGTCAGTGCCGCATTCATGCCCGGCCAGAGCGGACGCGACCTCTCACTGGCGCCGACATTGAAGCGGTGCGCCGGCCGAGAGAGCGTCGCCCCCGCCGCTTTCTGGTGCACGCGACTGCTCCGCGTTCAAAGGTCGCAATAGCCGGCCACAACATTCATGTAAAAAGTTCTTGGTTGTCCGTGCTATAGCTAGCTGTCCTCCCCAACTCGTCAATCTCTTCCAGTAGTACTAGTACTCCATGGCGCGATCCATCGACAAGTAGGCGGGAAAGTTATCGTATACTCGGTTTGCGGTGAGTGGCATGCCGAGCGACCGTGTGGGGTCGAGCCCTGGAGGAGGGTGAGACACGAACGCGAGGACGTGATTTAAACATTGGTTTTGCTCGATGGCGCGATCCAACGAAACGAAACGTTGGTTTCTCTCCGTTTCCATTTTTTCTTCGGAAAAACGGAAACTTTCCACTCCATTTTCATTCCTTTTCGACCAACAAAGCGACATGGAGATGGAGCTGCGGCAGTGGAGCAAGCCCGCTCCAAAAGGAAGATGGACTACCTGGGACGTCGGGCTGTAGCTAGAAGGGCGGTTGGGACGCGGCATCAGCCCATACCGCGGTGACCCCCTATTGGGACGCACCGACTGTAGATTTTCTCCCTCGCCGATGTCGACCGCATCTACGCACAACATGTTCCCTTCCCCCAGCTGCGGGATCAGGCCGGATATGTGACCAGCGGTGTGGCCACCGTCGTTCTATGCTTGTGAAGAGAGCAACCCAAGCAAGCAGGCTTGTAGCTTAGGCTCCTGCTAGTGTATATATCGTGGTTTTCTTTTTCTCTCCATATCAACCATTTTATATTGCGTACGTGTCATTGAAGTGTGAAATGATGGTTGCTTCTTCCGACTAACTTACTGTGCATTTGACTGCTCCTTTAGTGGCCCCTATACGTACTCCCCCTACGTGTATGCAACAGTCACACGTACACATGGATGCAAAAATTCGTGCGACGCCCTAATGCATGCATGTCCGAGCACACGACGGAACACACACGGTCACGCTCAAGTGCTCAACCTACACGTGCATGCACACACATACTCAGCCAGGGTGAGCTAGTGACCGTATAAACACCGGAAAATGTATATATTGAGCGCAATGAGCGTATTATGATGTCCACTGACCGTATTTTTACAAATATACAGTGACAGATAGTGTACTTATCTCGTTTGAAATTAAGCCATATTAACCGAAGAGGAGACAGTATGGACTAGCATTACTTTGCTGTGTCCCATCAACTTGCCGAACGAGGAGAAGCTTGCAGGACGGGAGAAGCTTGCGTACGGTGGCTCGCAGGACAAGGAGAAACTTTTGACTAATGCAAGCTATCCTTCGCTCAGGCGGTGGACGTGCAACAGTTAATTCAGTGTTAGATTGCCAGAAGCATACACTATACTAGTAGTACTATTATTGTTGCACTTCCCGAAGAGGCGAACAACCAAGCGCAAAGTTTACTAGTACTAGTACTACTACTATAGTATATAGAGGTAGTACTAGGAACCGGATGGAGGAGCGTCTGCACTCTTATTATATTTTTAAAATGTGATAAAGCAATCTTCAACACGTTTGGTTCTCTTCGAGGGTTTTCGCATGTGATAATGGAAGTTGATTGCATGGAACACTCGCCACAATTCTCGCTTAATTATGGCTCATATCCTGTTACAAATAGGAGCGCTCGGTAATATTTCCTCTTTTTTTGTTATTCAGCATGTAAACAGGTCAGCAAACCTTGCGGCGCATCTTTGTGCGAACCGTGCTTGCCGCACTTTGAATGTGGCCGAGAGCTGGCTTGATGAAACACCACGCTTCCTACTTCTTTTTTTGTGGGGTACCTCGCTTCCTAGTGACCAGTGTCTTGGCTGATCGTCCTAAGAATGCTTATATATGAATAAAGCTCTCTCATTTACCCGCAAAAAAGATTAAGCCATATTAACCGGAAAGGAGGGAGTATGGACTAGCACTACTTGTTGGTGTGTCCCATCAACTCGTAGAACGAGGAGAAGCTTGCAGGACAAGGTGAAGCTCGCTTACGCCTTTTGACTAATGCAACGTACCCTCGCCCAGGCGGTGGACATGCATCAGTTTATTTGGTGTTAGATTGCCAGAGGCATACACTGTAGTACCGAACATGCGGAGTACCATCATTGTTCGACTTCACGAAGAGGCGAAGAGCCAAGCGCAAGGTTTAGTAGTACGAGTAGTGCTACTACTAGAACCGCATGGTGGAGCCTCTATACTCTTTTTTTAATCTCTGATAAAGTACACATTTATTCCGGAGAAGGGCGGAAAACGGTAGCCCAACATGTAATGATGATATCCATCAACCATGCTCGAATATATCTTGGCCTCCGTGCGAGCCCGTCTGTGTGTTCTCGCTCCTCGTCTCTCTCAAGGAACGGCGGGTTGGCCATTTTGCTGTCAATTGAGATTGGTTTGCTCACACTCCGGTCCCACATGTCAGTGATATGCCAGGAGGAGGTGCGTTGACCGACTGGCCATATGCATACTTGGTTTTGCACCTTCATACTACTCCTCCCTCCGTCACAGTTTACAGGGCGCGCTTCTTTATGATGTATTTCTCTCAATGCATTTCCACCACCAGAGAGACTTTAGACGCGTTTGGTTTAATGCTCAATTAATTAGGGCGTGGTCCGCAATTTTCTCTCGATGTAGTACTACGGAGTGGAGTACGTGCATGCATGTGTGTACCCGGGGTGGAAGCACTGCATGCATGTGTGTACGCATTATTTCCTCTAGTAATAGACGCCGTGCTATAACTACCAATGCTATTTTTCAGGCCAATCGCTAGTCGCCTTGGTCCCAGAGATTTTCTCTTTTTCTGAAGCGCGCTCTATAAACAGTGACGGATGGAGTAGTATGAGCGGATTCAAAGAAGAGCGTATTGATGGTTGCTTCTTCCGAGCAACTTACAGTGGGAAAGGTGGGGCTTATGATTTGACTGGTCATTACTCACTATTAATGCGGCGCAACGACCGGTCTGAGTCTCCCATGCGGCTGTGCACTACCCCCTCGGTTCTTAAATATACTCCGGAGTATTTGTCTTTCTAGAGATTTCAACGAGTGACTACTCAAATATTTATCTTTTTAGAGAATCAAATGGACTACTACATATGAAAGTATATAGACATATTTTAGAGTGTAGATTCACTCATTTTGCTCCGTATGTAGTCACTTGTTGAAATCTGTAGAAAGACAAATATTTAGGAACGGAGGGAGTAAACATATGAAGCAAAATGAGTGAATCTACACTCTAAAATATGCCCATTTGAAACTTGTAAAAAGACAAATATTTAGGAACGAACGAGTATAATTTTGTGCATGGCACATGGACCCGGATGCCGAAGAGGCTTCTGGCAATGCTATCAAGCTTCCAGCATTTGTTTACATAATTGACGTACTATACAAATAATTTTCCAGCGACATGAAATTGTACAATGGTGTGAGCTTTCAACTTTTGTTTCGTGTGTCTTGCCATCGATGCTCTTTCGGAAACAATAAAAAACTAACTTCCTTGCTAATCAGAGCTAATATTTACATCACAACTGAAGACAAAGTTGTGAGAAGGTGTTAAATTAAAATTGATCCATGCTTTCATTGGCAGCAACGTCGCCCCAGCTCTGTCTAAATCAACAAGGCACGTTGGGAAAAAATTAGCTGTCTGGAGCATGCAACATTCTGATCATTTTGTGCAGTTCCACTAAAATAGAGCTGAGCGTCCCTGTTCCAAAGATATTAAGTGTGATTACGATAATAGAGGACTGCTGATGAAACAATAAACACACAAATAGAAGCCGGTCACCTTTGCAGTCTCTCTTAAGACTAACTAGTTGGAGAAGATTAGGCTCGGAGTTGGATGAGGAGGATAGAGCAAAACCAATCTCCCTTTGTGCAGTCGCAATGAAATGTAGAGACGTTGCCCGTGTGACATTTTGGCAGAACTGCACAAAAACACTCTTAAGAAAAAAGTGATTTGTGCAATTCACCAAAAGGTCGTAATAGCAACGAGGTGAAATGGATAGCCCTGTTTGCAAACAAGAGGTAGAAAGGAAACAATTACTGGCCAATAACAGTTGATGACACATGTGACGACAAAAAAGAAGCATATTCCTTGTCCTAAGGGAAGATAACAACACGGTTGTGTTTGTCTAAAACGGTGTGAGGACGAGATTGCAATATGGAAAGTACACCGGGCGAGCTACGTTTTGGGCAAAGAACTATGGAAGATCCACATGCAGCAACATGGGAAGATGGGCAGTGGAGCAAGGCCGGAGGGGATACCTGGAGGTCGTCGGGATGTAACTAGGTGAGCGGCGGCGGGCGGAATCTGCCCATACTGCGGCAGCGAGCAGGAGCAGGTGGCGTAGGCCCTACCACGCTGGAGCTTGGTCAGAGAGAACGGCGTGTACCGCAGATAGGGACGTGCTGCCTCGGCGCCGTCTGATACGTCTCCGTCATATCTACTTTTCCAAACACTTTTGCCCTTGTTTTGGACTCTAACTTGCATGATTTGAATGGAACTAACCCGGACTGACGCTGTTTTCAGCAGAATTGCCATGGTGTTATTTATGTGCAGAAACAAAAGTTCTCGGAATGACCTGAAACTCCATGGAGCGTATTTTTGGAAATAATAAAAAAAATACCAGCAAAAGATCAAGGCCAGGGGGCCCACACCCTAGCCACGAGGGTGGGGGGCGCGCCCCCCTACCTCGTGGGCCCCCTGGAGCTCCTCCGACCTCAACTCCAACTCTATATATTCGTGTTCGGAGAAATAAAAAATCAAGGAGAAAGATTCATTGCGTTTTACGATACGGAGCTGCCGCCAAGCCCTAAACTCTCTCGGGAGGGCTGATGTGGAGTCCGTTCGGGGCTCCGGAGAGGGGAATCTGTTGCCATCGTCATCATCAACCATCCTCCATCACCAATTTCATGATGCTCACAATCGTGCGTGAGTAATTCCATCGTAGGCTTGCTAGACGGTGATGGATTGGATGAGATTTATCATGTAATCGAGTTAGTTTTGTTAGGGTTTGATCCCTAGTATCCACTATGTTCTGAGATTGATGTTGCTATGACTTTGCTATGCTTAATGCTTGTCACTAGGGTGTCACACCCTCGATGCGACTATATGTCCCACGTGTCGAGGCACGACTTAGAGGCACAATCGCATTGAAGGCATATGTCGCAAGTTAGGCAATCTTCACAACATCCCATGTAATATAATAATGAAAGGGGAGATAACATAGTTGGCTTACACTCGCCACGTCAATCAAGTACATAAATAACATTACATCATCCAAACACTCATGGCCCGACTACGGCGCCAAAATAAAAGATAACCCAACAAGCGACACGGTCCCAATCACCCCCAATTGGGCACCACTACTGATCATCGGGAAAGGAAACATAGTAACGTTGAGAGTCCTCGTCGAACTCCCACTTGAGCTCAAGTGCGTCTCCTGGAGCGGAATCATCAGGCCCTGCATCTGGTGTAATAGTAATCTGTGAGCCACAGGGACTCAGCAATCTCGCACCCTCGCGGTCAAGACTATTTAAGCTTATAGGTAAGGCAAGGTAAAGTATATGTGGAGCTGCAGCAAGCGACTAGCAAAAATATGGTGGCTAACTTATTCGCAAAAGAGAGCGAGAAGAGAAGGCAAAGCGCGAGCGAGAAACTAGAGAGCAACCTGCGCAAACATTACTCCAACACCGTGTCCACTTCCCGGACTCCGCCGAGAAGAGGCCATCACGGTAACACACTCAGTTGATTCATTTTAATTAAATTAAGGTTCAAGTTATCTACAACCGGACATTAACAAATTCCCATCTGCCCATAACCGCGGGCACGGCTTTCGAAAGTTCAAATCCCTGCAGGGGAGTCCCAACTTAGCCCATAACAAGCTCTCACGGTCAACGAAGGAATAGACCTCCTCCCAAGACGTTCCGATCAGACTCGGTATCTCGGAAATTCAAGACACTCCGACAGGTTAAAACAAGACCAGCAACACCGCCCGAATGTGCCGACAAATCCCGATAGGAGCTGCACATATCTCGTTCTCAGGGCACACTCAGATGAGCGCTCCATACAACTAAAACCAAACCTCGAGTTTCCCCGAGGGGGCGCTGCACAGCACTCTAGTTTGGACCAACACTCAGAGGAGCACTGGCCCGGGGGGGTTTAAAATAAGATGACCCTCGGGCTCCGGAAACCCAAGGGAAAAAGAGGCTAGGTGGCGAATGGTAAAACCAAGGTTGGGCATTGCTGGAAAAGCTTTAATCAAGGCGAAATATCAAGGGGTTCCCATTATAACCCAACCGCGTAAGGAACGCAAAATCCGGGAACATAACACCGATATGACGGAAACTAGGGCGGGAAGAGTGGAACAAAACACTAGGCGAGAGGCCGAGCCTTCCATCCTTTACCAAGTATATAGATGCATTAAAATAACAAGATAATATAATGATATCCCAACAAGTAAATAAATGTTCCAACAAGGAACATGCTCCAAACTTCACCTGCAACTGGCAACGCTATAAGAGGGGCTGAGCAAAGCGGTAACATAGCCAATCAACGGTTTGCTAGGACATGGTGGGTTAGAGGTTTGACATGGAAATTTGGGAGGCTTGAAAGCAAGTGGTAGGCATCATAGAAATGGCATAGCAAAAGAGCAAGCAAACCAGCATAGCAAAGATAGTAGTGATTTCGAGGGTATGATCATCTTGCCTGCACAGTTGTCAGAGTTGACTGGATCCTCGAAAGCAAACTCAATAGGCTCCTCATTAGCGAACTCGTCTCCCGGCTCTACCCAAACAAGACAAACAAGCAACAAGGATACAATCAACCACGTGCAAGGATCAAGCAATATGATGCAATGATGATATGCTATGCGGGATACGATGCGGGATGCCAAATGGAAGATATGACAGGAAATGCATGAACCTGGCCTCAACTTGGAAATCCAAGTGTGCCACTGGAAATATGATATGAAATCGCTTGAAAACGATATAAAGAACGCCGGAATTGGAGTTACGATTTGGAAATGGCAAGCGATTCAAAAATGACACCGGTCTGCGATTTACAGCAAGTAGGCATCTAAATGCAACGAAATGAACATGCTACAGCACCCAAACATGACAAAAAAATACATGGCAGGGATGCATTCAAGATGCTTAACAAAAGTCTAGCACTGAGCTACGGCCAATTCATCCATTAACAGGTTCAAACAGGCATGGCAAAAATGCATATTTCAAACAGATCTCAGACTTAGTGAAATTAACACTTGTCTGGAATTTCAGATCAGGTAGCCCTCTTCGGAGCCACAAAACTACATGCTACAGGATCTGCACATGGCAAAGTAAAGCATGGCATGGAGCTACTCAAAGAGATTAACAAAAGTCCCTTAGTGACCTTGAGCCAAAAGGAATCAGAAAATACAATTGCAAGCATGAGAACATAGCAAAAACACAATCAGTTTTCAGACTTAGTGAAAACTGGAGCATGCTGAAACAGATATCAAGTAGGCATATTTACGAGCTCGATGCACTCACTATGTTGCAAGTCATGGAAAGACAAGCATACACTCATAAAGAAGGCACAAAAAGAAAGCTAGACATGGCAAGAACAATAGCATAGCATGCACGGATCAACTACAACATCATCGGCAAAATTGCAAACAAGTTGACAATCTGCCCAGATTCACAAAGTAGCAAAAGTAGAGCTCGATTGACTCAAGCTAGGGTGCTCCATAATTGAAAACAAAGACATGGATGGTAAGAGCACTACAATATTAACAAAACATCCTTACTAATCATCCTTAAAAGAGGCACGGATCACTAGGAAACAACATGAACATATGAGCATATGAGATAAACAGATCAAGGACTTAGTGGAATTTCTAAGTCCCTGAAAACAGAATTAGCAAGTGCACCACTTTGCAATCTTGCACTAGTCCACACACACATCACAAAAATACATGGGCTGCACCTCTGGAAAGATGAAAAAACCCTTAACAAAACATATGTAGAGCATCAGGGCATATCATGCACACATTAATCATGGCAAAAATGACAAAAACCTAAATGGAGTAGCAGATCTGACAATTAACTCAAGTAGCCCTCTTCTAACAGCATTTCGGGCATCAAGATGAACTCAAATGAAAATGATGGAATGGAATGCAATGATGTACTCTCTGATATGAACATTTTGATATGCTATATGCATGAATCGGAGCTACGGATGCAAAGTTACGGGGCTAAGAACAGGGGCACTTGAACTGAAAATTTCAGGACTTGGAGAAAAAAACCACCTAGGGTTTCACTGTAGCAGATCTGGATCGGGGCGCGCTTCTCGAGGATCGACGGGCTGCTCGCCGGAACTCGTCGGGGAGGAGGCCGGAGCTCGCTGGAGGAGGCCGGCCGGCCGGATCTGGTGACGACGGTGGCTGGTGGAGGCCTAGGGCGGCGCGGGCGAGGCCGGTGCGGCGCCCGGAGCTGCGGTGGCCGCGGGGTAGCGCGAGGCCGGCGGGGAGAAGCAAGGTAGCGGCGCGGCAGAGCGTCGCCGGCGCAAGGCGGCCCGGGCGGTCGGGCGGAGGAGGGAGACGACCCGGGCGGCGGCGGGAGCGACTGGGCCGCGGGGGCCCGGCTCGGGCCTGGCGGGCCCGCGCGGGTGGCGGCGCGGTGAAGTGGTCACGCCCCCACGTGGCGGCGCGCGATTGGGCGGCTGTGGCGGCCGGACATGTCTGGTTAGGCGGCGGACATGTCCGGCGGTGGCGGGGAGATTTTTTTAGGGTTAGGGGGAGAGGATCCGCGAATGTGGAATGGGGGGGTGTAAATATAGACATAGGGGGAGCTAGGAGAGTCCAAATGAGGTGCAGTTTTCGGCCACGCGATCGTGATCGAACGATCTAGATGATGGAGAAGACTTAGGTGGGTTTTGGGCCAAATTGGAGGGGTGTTGGGCTGCAACACACATGAGGCCTTTTCGGTCCCTCGGTTAACCGTTGGAGTATCAAACGAAGTCCAAATGATACGAAACTTGACAGGCGGTCTACCGGTAGTAAACCATGGCCGCTTGGCAAGTCTCGGTCCAATCCGGAAATGTTTAATCCCCACACACGAAAGAAAGCTAGAAATGACCACCGGAGGAGAACGAAGCGCCGGAATGCAAAACGGACAACGGGGAAAATGCTCGAATGCATGAGATGAACACGTATGCAGATGCAATGCACATGATGACATGATATGAGATGCATGGCAACGACAACAACACACGGAGACAAAGAACCCGAACCCGAGGAAATAAATTAACTTAATGCCGGAAACGACAAGAGTTGGAGTACAAATTAGGAAAGTTACATCCGGGTGTTACATAGGGCCCAAGTGCCATGATTTCAGATCTGAACCTATTATGTTTTCATGAATATATGAGAGTTCTTGATCCTATCTTGCAAGTCTATAGTCACCTACTATGTGTTATGATCCGGCAACCCCGAAGTGACAATAATCGGGACCACTTCCGGTGATGACCATAGTTTGAGGAGTTCATGTATTCACTATGTGTTAATGCTTTGGTCCGGTACTCTATTAAAAGGAGGCCTTAATATTCCTTAGTTTCTGCTAGGACCCCGCTGTCACGGGAGGGTAGGACAAAAGATGTCATGCAAGTTCTTTTCCATAAGCACGTATGACTATATTCAGAATACATGCCTACATTACATTGATGAATTGGAGCTAGTTCTGTGTCACCCTAGGTTATGACTGTTACATGATGAACCACATCCGGCATAATTCTCTATCACCGATCCATTGCCTACAAGCTTTCCATATATTGTTCTTCGCTTATTTACTTTTCTGTTGCTATTGTTATCATCACTACAAAATACCAAAAACATTACTTTTGCTACCGTTACTTTTGCTATCGTTACCACTACTATCATATTACTTTGCTACTAAATACTTTGCTGCAGATATTAAGTTTCCAGGTGTGGTTGAATTGATAACTCAGCTGCTAATACTTGAGAATATTGTTTGGCTCCCCTTGTGTCGAATCAATAAATTTGGGTTGAATACTCTACCCTCGAAAACTGTTGCGATCCCCTATACTTGTGGGTTATCAAGACTATTTTCTAGCGCAGTTGCCGGGGAGCATAGCTCTATTCTTTGAGTCACTTGGGATTTATATCTTCTTATCATTATGAAGAACTTGAGAGATCCAAAAACCAAGATTTATCCCTCAACTACGAGGGGAGCTAAGGAACTGCCATCTAGCTCTGCACTTGATTCACCTTCTGTTTTGACTAAGCTTACGACACCTAAACCTGCTTCTGCTATTGATTCTGATATGTCGCATGTTATTGGTGATGCCACTTCTGCTATGCATGATACTTATGATGAAACTACTTCTATGCTTGATACAACTGTGCCACTTGGTGAATTTCTTGATGAACAACTTGCTAGGGCTAGAGAGAATGAAATTATTGAAACTGATAATACTGATGAAAGTGATTATGAAGGCTCTCCTAATAAATATGAATTACCTGTTGTGCCTGAGGGCTATGTTATGGATGAAGAAACTAAAAGAGATTTCCTTGCTTGCAATGATAGAAGTGATCTTAAGAAATTATTAGCTAAGCTTAAACAAAAAACTCTGAATGCTAGAATGAAATATGATCCTGCTTATGCTACTTCACCTATCTTTGTTACTGATAAAGATTATGAATGCTATATTGATCCTGAGATAATTACTTTGGTTGAATCTGATCCTTTTTATGGCTATTAATCTGAAACCGTTGTGGCACATCTTACTAAATTAAATGATATAGCCACCCTGTTCACTAATGATGAGAGAACTCGCTACTTTTATATCCTTAAAATATTTCTGTTCTCATTAAAGGGTGATGCTAAGATATGGTTTAATTCTCTTGATCCTGGTTGTGTGCGTAGTCCCCGGGATATGATTTATTACTTCTCTGTTAAATATTTCCCTGCTCATAAGAAACAAGCTGCCTTAAGGGATATATATAATTTTGTGCAAATTGAAGAAGAGAGTCTCCCACAAGCTTGGGGGAGGCTTCTCCAATTATTAATGCTTTGCCTGATCATCCTCTTAAGAAAAATGAAATACTTGATATCTTTTATAATGGACTAACCGATGCTTCCAGAGATTACCTGGATAGTTGTGCTGGTTCTGTTTTCAGGGAAAGAACACCGGATGAAGCTGAAATTCTATTGAATAATATGTTTACAGATGAAAATAATTGGACACTTCCTGAGCCAACTCCTGAGCCTATTCCTAAACCAACTCTGAAGAAAAGAGGTGTTCTACTTCTTAGTCCTAAAGATATGCAAGAGGCAAAGAAATCCATGAAAGGAAAGGGTATTAAAGCTGAAGATGTTAAGAATTTACCTCCTATTGAAGAAATACATGGTCTTAATTTACCGTCTGTTGAAGAAATATATGGTTTTAATCCATCACCTATTGAAGAAACACATCGTCTTGATAACCCGACACAGGTAGTAAAGGTAAATTCTCTCTATGGATATGGTAAAGCTGAAATCCCATTTACTAAGTTTGCTAGACCATGCTTAGATGAGTTTGATAAATTTATGGTTAGGCAAGAAGACTTCAATGCTTACTTTGGTAGAGAATTAAAACGCAGTGCTGATATGCTTGAACACTTGGGTGATTATATGGCTAATGTCAAAGGTGAACTTAAACTTATTAGTAAACATGCTTCTATGGTTACCACTCAAGTAGAGCAAGTACTTAAAGCTCAAAATGATTTGCTCAATGAATTGAATAGTAAGAATAAGGACTATTCTGTTAGAGTGGCTACTAGAACTGGTAAAATGACTCAGGAACCTTCGTATCCTGAAGGCCACCCTAAGAGAATTGAGCAAGATTCTTGGAGAAATAATATAGATGCACCTAGTCCTTCTAAAAGGAAGAAAAAGAAAAATGATAGGACTTTGCATGCTTCTAGTGAACCTATTGCTGAAACACCTGAGAATCCAAATGATATTTCTATTTCTGATGCTGAAACACAATCTGGTAATGAACCTGAAACTAGTGATAATGTTAATGATAATGTTCATGATGATGCTCAGCCTAGCAATGATAATGATATAGAAATTGAACCTGTTGTTGATCTTGATAACCCACAATCAAAGAATCAACGTTATGATAAGAGAGACTTTGTTGCTAGGAAACATGGTAAAGAAAGAGAACCATGGGTTCAAAAACCCTTGCCTTTTCCTCCCAAACCATCAAAGAAAAAGGATGATGAGGATTTTGAGCGCTTTGCTGAAATGATTAGACCTACTTTTTGCGTATGCGATTAACTGATATGCTCAAAATGAATCCTTATGCTAAGTACGTGAAAGAAATTGTTACTAATAAAAGAAAGATACCGGAAGCTGAAATTTCCACCATGCTTGCTATTTATAACTTTAAGGGTGGAATACCAAAGAAACTTGGAGATCCAGGAGTACCCACTATACCATGCTCCATTAAAAGAAACTATGTTAAAACTGCTTTATGTGATCTTGGAGCCGGTGTTAGTGTTATGCCTCTCTCTTTATATTGTAGACTTGATTTGAATAAGTTGACACCTACTGAAATATCTTTGCAAATGGCTGATAAATCAACTGCTATACCTGTCGGTATTTGTGAGGATGTGCCTGTTGTGGTTGCAAACGTTACTATTTTAACGGACTTTGTTATTCTTGATATTCCCGAGGACGATAGTATGTCTATTATTCTTGGAAGACCCTTTTTGAATACTGCAGGGGCTGTTATTGATTGCACCAAAGGCAATGTCACTTTTCATGTTAAAGGTAATGAGCATACGGTACACTTTCCGAGGAAACAACCTCAAGTCCACAGTATCAATTCTATTGGAAAATTTTCAACAATTACTATTGGAGGTTTTGAATTTCCTCTTCCTACTGTCAAGAAGAAATATGATATTCTTATTGTTGGGGATGTGCATATCCCCGTTGAGGTAACCTAGTGTTATTCGAAAATTCTCCAGTTTCATGTTACTCGAAATGAGTTTGTTAACAAGACTTGATCAACCTTGTTAATGGATTCCTTTTGATGATCATGAGATGGATGAATTTAGAAAACACAACTCCCTGTACCCTCTTTCTACTTTCTGTTATTTATATTAAATAAAGAAAAATAGTATTTTCTGTCTATTTTCTGATTATCCGTGCAATATAAAAATACCCCGAAAATAAAAGTTCTCCAAATGCCCTGAAATTTAAATATGATTTTTTCTGAAATATTTGAGAATATTTGGCACTGAGAACACAGCAGGGGGGGCATCCACCTGGCCACGAGGGTGGAGGGCACGCCCTACCCCCCTGGGCGCACCCCTGCCTTGTGGGCCCATAGTGGCCCTCCTCGACTTATTCCTGCACCCACACACTCCTTCTTCCTCCCACAAACACCATTATCCAGCTCAAGCACGAGTTCTAGCTCATTTTGCTGCAATTTTCGATCTCCTTGCTCAAAGCACCTCTCACAAAACTGCTTTGGGAGATTGTTCCTTGGTATGTGACTCCTCCAATGGTCCAATTAGTTTTTGTTCTAGTGCTTTATTCATTGCATATTTTTGCTGCTTAGGTGACCCTGTTCTTGAGCTTGCATGTCAAATGTATATGGTTCCAAGTAGTTTTGATGCATGATAACTCTAGGCACTTGTAGGAGTAGTTGCTATCAATTTTGTTGAGTTTGGTTTACTTTTTTTGAAGTTACTAAAAATTTCAGAAATTTTTCAGAGGAAGAAATATGTTTAGGAAAATGTACCAAGGTGGTTCTTCAAGGAAACAAGGACCCAGGCTTGCAATGCGTGATGCTGATGATGAGCCACCAAGGGACGCTCCAGTGCAGCCTTGTGAATGGCCTTCAGAGGACTTCATGGATCGAGCAGGAATTAAGGAAGAATTTAACGCATATTTGCGTAATGCTGATCTTGTGTGCTTCGAGGCAGAAAAATGCCGTCAGTACCACTATCTCACTAGTTCCTTTGTGAGGAGGTTTGAATTTTCATCTTCATGCAATTCTCAAACTGTCCTGTTTGATCTTTATGAAAATTCTTATACTATGGACTTTGAGGACTTTACCACTGCTTGCAAACTTCCACAATGGGGTAGTGCTAGTGAACCTCGCAAATCTGAATTTAGAGATTTTCTTGGTAATATAACTGTGGGGGAATCTAGAGATATAGCACAAGCTACCATAGGGAGCATTCACTTTCCTGCTATACATTATTTTGCTCTCTTCATAGGTAGATGCATTAACGGTAAAGATGAAGCATGTCACATGTGTGTCCCTGACCTTAGTATTCTTAGGAGTGCTGTGTTAGGAGATAAATCTTATAATTTGGGAGCCATTGTTGCACGTAGGTTGCATCTTAATAGATTTAATGGAGATTTCTTCGGTGGAATTTATGCAACCCGCATAGCTAATTTTCTTGGTATAACCATACGTGAGGATGATATTGAGTTGCCTCCTGCTTATTTGGATTATGAGGCTATGGTTCGTCATCAGTTTGTTGAGAGGAATGATCAGTTCCTCCAGTACCGACTAATCTTTGACAGACGATGCACCTATCACGTCGCTCTCCCTGCTTCTACTTTCTTTGACTTTCAGGTAAAAAGGAGATATTTTATAACCAGAGAGGAGGCGGAAGAGTATAAGAGGAGAGCTGAGATAGCTCGCCTCCAAGCTGCAGCCCACGATGCAATGACTGCTGCATCACAGTACGACCCCAACTACAACTTTGGATATCTGCCAGGCCATCCGTGGTATTAGACCAACTTAGGCCAAAAGCCTAAGCTTGGGGGAGTACGTATTTCCCACTGACATTACATTCATGTTCACACACTCATTGCTAGTTGTCGGTGCTCATACTTTTTCATTGTATCATCAATGTTAGTTTATTTTCTCTTTTTATGCTTTCTTCTTGTGTGTTTTATAAACCTTAAGAAAAAAAATTAAAGCTAGCTTTTAGCTAGTTTTAATTTCCATGCTTGTAATAGTAATTAAAAAGAAAATCCAAAAAGATTTCCTGTTCTTCTTTTTGCTTGTTGGGAGCTTTCCCGTGTAAATAGTTTTATTTCTTTTCTTTTCTTTGGGGGTCGATAGGAGAAGATCATAATTAAATTGTTGAAGTGGCTCTTATATGCATTATTTTTGATCTGACAAAAGAGCCCATATTGCCTTGTCTTCTCCTGTTTATTGAATGCTTGCAGATTCTACCTTAGTCCAATGCACGTGCACTATTATTATTATCCACATCATTCGGTCATGCAAGTGAAAGGCAATTATGACGATATATGATGATATGATTGAGATGGGAGAAGCTAGTATGAACTCGACCTCTCTTGTTTTTGTAAATATGATTAGTTCATCGTTCCTGATTCAGCCTATTATGAATAAACATGTTTGCGATGACAATTAGAGATTATAGTTGCTTATGCCATGCTTAATTAGCTAGGAGCTTATAATGGTTTACCTTGCGTGCCAACATGCTATTAAAATGGTTGTGATGTGGTATGATAGGGTGGTATCCTCTTTTGAACAATTCGAGTGTCTTGACTTGGCACATGCTCACGCATGTAGTTGAAACAAAATCAACATAGCCTCCACGATATTTATGTTCATGGTGCATTATATCCTACTCATGCTTGTATTCGGTGTTGATTAATTTTAATGCATGTTCATGACTGTTGTCGCTCTCTAGCTGGTCGCTTCCCAGTATTTTGCTAGCCTTCACTTATACTAAGCGGGAATACTGCTTGTGCATCCAACTCCATAAACCCCAAAGTTATGCCATATGAGTCCACTATACCTTCCTATATACGGTATCTACCTGCCGTTCCAAGTAAATTTGTATGTGCCAAACTCTAAACCTTAAAATAAATATCCTATTTTGTATGCTCGAATAGCTCATGTATCAACTAGGGTTGTCTGTATCTTCCATGTTAGGCGGTTATTCTCAAGAGGAGTGGACTCCGCTCCTCACTCACGAGAAAATGGCTGGTCACCGGGATGCCCAGTCCCATGCTTTATGCAAATCAAATCAAAATAATTGCAAACAAAACTTCCCCTGGGACTCTTGTTAGTTGGAGACACTCGTTGTTTTGAGCAAGCCATGGATTGATGCTTGTTGGTGGAGGGGGAGTATAAACTTTACCATTCTGTTTGGGAACCGCCTATAATGTGTGTAGCATGGAAGATATCGCCATCTCTTGGTTGTTATGTTGACAATGAAAGTATACCGCTCAAATATTATTCATCTCTATTTCAAAATCGAGCTCTCGCACCTCTACAAATCCCTGCTTCCCTCTGCGAAGGGCCTATCTATTTACTTTTATGTTGAGTCATCATCCTCTTATTAAAAAGCACCAGTTGGAGAGCACCACTGTCATTTGCATTCATTACTGTTAGTTTACATTGAGTATGACTTGACTGGATCTCTTTTATCATGAATTACAATGTCTAGTCAGTCCTTGATCTTTAAAGGTGCTCTGCATTTATGTTTTGCGGTCTCAGAAAGGGCTAGCGAGATACCATCTTGTTATATCATATTATGATTGTTTTGAGAAAGTGTTGTCATCCAAGATTCATTATTATTGCTCGCTAGTTGATTATGCCATTGATATGAGTAAACATGAGACCTAAGCATTATTGTGAATATGGTTAGATCATAATCTTTGCTGAAAACTTGAATGCTAGCTTTACATATTTACAACAACAAGACCAAACAGAGTTTGTAAAAGTTTTTCTTTATCACTTTCAGTTTGTCAACTGAATTGCTTGAGGACAAGCAAAGGTTTAAGCTTGGGGGAGTTGATATGTCTCAGTCGTATCTACTTTTCCAAACACTTTTGCCCTTGTTTTGGACTCTAACTTGCAGGATTTGAATGGAACTAACCCGGACTGACACTGTTTTCAGCAGAATTGCCATGGTGTTATTTATGTGCAGAAACAAAAGTTCTTGGAATGACCTGAAACTCCACGTAGCGTATTTTTGGAAATAATAAAAAATACTGGCAAAAGATCAAGGCCAGGGGGGCACACCCTAGCCACGAGGGTGGGGGGCACGCCCCTACCTCGTGGGCCCCCTGGAGCTCCTCCGACCTCAACTCCAACTCTATATATTCTTGTTCGGAGAGAAAAAATCAAGGAGAAAGATTCATCGCGTTTTACGATATGGAGCCGCTGCCAAGCCCTAAACTCTCTCGAGAGGGCTAATCTGGAGCCCGTTCGGGGCTCCGGAGAGGGGAATCTGACGCCATCGTCATCATCAACCATCCTCCATCACCAATTTCATGATTCTCACCGCCGTGCGCGAGTAATTCCATCGTAGGCTTGCTGGACGGTGATGGGTTGGATGAGATTTATCATGTAATCGAGTTAGTTTTGTTAGGGTTTGATCCCTAGTATCCACTATGTTCTGAGATTGATGTTGCTATGACTTTTCTATGCTTAATGCTTGTCACTAGGGCCCGAGTGCCATGATTTCAGATCTGAACCTATTATGTTTCAATGAATATATGAGAGTTCTTGATCCTATCTTGCAAGTCTATAGTCACCTACTATGTGTTATGATCCAGCAACCCTGAAGTGACAATAATCAGGACCACTTCCGGTGATGACCGTAGTTTGAGGAGTTCATGTATTCACTATGAGTTAATGCTTTGGTCCGGTACTCTATTAAAAGGAGGCCTTAATATCCCTTAGTTTCTGCTAGGACCCCGCTGCCATGGGAGGGTAGGACAAAAGATGTCATGCAAGTTCTTTTCCATAAGCACGTATGACTATATTCGGAATACATGCCTACATTACATTGATGAATTGGAGCTAGTTCTGTGTCACCCTAGGTTATGAATGTTACATGATGAACCACATCCGGCATAATTCTCTATCACCGATCCATTGCCTACGAGCTTTCCATATATTGTTCTTTGCTTATTTACTTTTCCGTTGCTATTGTTATCATCACTACAAAATACCAAAAACATTACTTTTGCTACCGTCACTTTTGCTATCATTACCACTACTATCATATTACTTTGCTACTAAATACTTTGCTGCAGATATTAAGTTTCCAGGTGTGGTTGAATTGACAACTCAACTGCTAATACTTGAGAATATTCTTTGGCTCCCCTTGTGTCGAATCAATAAATTTGGGTTGAATACTCTACCCTCAAAAACTGTTGCGATCCCCTATACTTGTGGGTTATCACCGTCGAATGGAGAAACGATGCACGTCCTCCCTTTCCGCCGGCGGACGGGATGCGGCCGGATCAGTGACCAACGGTAAGAGAGAGAGAGGCCACCGCAGCCTTGTGTGATATACTCTGAAGAGAGACAAACCAGGCAGGCAGGCTCCATTGTGAGATACTCTGAAGAGAGACAAACCACGCGTGGTACACTACCTCCGTAGGTAAACAACCGCTACACGCGTTCAAATTAGCATGCGGGCTGCCATTTCGTACAGAAATGAGTTCCGCCGTGTACCCGCGTGGGTGTGGCTGGGCACGAAGCGTGAGTACGTGCACGGTGCACCTATTCTCTTCTTATATACGTACACCACCTACGTGGGATTGTGTGAGAGAGATACAGACGTAGAGAGATATAGTGTGTGGGTTCGTGAGAGTTTTTGGGGGGGGGGGGGGGTCAATAAAAAAATGTAACATATGCAATTTGCGTGAAATAGAGTCCTGGATATATCATATATATAGAGGGGGCGATCCACGAGAAGTGTTGGGGATATACCCCGTGGCGTAACCCGGTCGGAGGTATAACCCGGCCGAACTTGGCGATTCACCGGCAACCCGCACTGACTAGACGGTTTACAAGCAACCTGACTGAACATTATGATTCACTGGTAACCCAGCGGGCGAGACAGACGGATGACAAGGGCCAAGGCCCAGAAGGCCGGCTCGTGTTATAGTGGGCCGGTTTAAGAGGAAAGGCATGAGGAACATTTATCTTACAAGGAGTTAAAACCTGGACTTGTATCCGGTTTGTATTAGAAGGTAGACTAGTCCTAATCCTAATAGGACTCCACATGTAACCCTCCCCTCTAACTTATATAAGTAGGGGCAGGGCTCCCCAAAGGGGGACAAGAAACAAGCAACAAGCAACAAGCAACAAGAAACAATCTCTAGGGCTAGACACAAAGAGCCGGTTTACCGGTGACTCCCTCATGAGCATAATGAGACCTAGCCACAAACAACATGTAGGGTTATTACCAGATGATATTTCCCAGGGCCTGAACCTGTCTAAATCCTTGTCTTACGTGTTACGTCTCTCGATTCCGATTAACCCCTTCAAGCTACCGCGTAGATGCGTTGGCCTCACGACTAAGTCCTCACACTAGGACATCTGCCGTGACAATTCCACGACAGTTGGCTCCCACCGTGGGGCCTGCGCACGGTGGTGTTGAGTTCTTGGAGGGATCTATTTCAAGGATCGAGAGGTTCACTGCTTTTTCAATAAGGGAGAGCCAGGCTGGAAGAAGTCTACATGGGCTATGTTTTTTATCAGCAGTTTAAGTCAGATCTGGGCAATTGTTGGGTGAATTAAATTTTCTATTAAACTTTGGATCTAGGATCACGAGATTCGGGTTCAAAAGAAATCAACCGTCATTCCTCTGGATCAGCGATCGATAGAAAAATCGTCGAAGACTAGCGTTTTCCGCTGAAAACCAATTTCGCCGGATCGTCAAGTTCCGAGCGACAACTGCTGTCAAGTCGAAACTGTCAAGTCGTGCGTCCTCGAGTTGTCCAAGGACTAGGGTTCCGTTTTTTCTCAGTTAAATTACTAATCCTACCAGCCACCGTACGTTACGGCAGCATCAACCAAGGCAAGGCCAAACTGAGGGTCCAAGGCAATCCAGTATTTTAGCAAGTCATGAGGGGAGTTGACCAATTACCTGAAGGGAGTCAAAAACGGTCCGGATTAGTCTAAGAGCCACCCGGTCTCTCTCTGTTTCCAACCCGGATTGGACCCACCTGCCACTGTTCTACTCCGCGCAAACGTGTGCGTGCACACGACAGTCCAGAAAATATCTGCTGCTAACTGCTCTGAGTCACCACCAAGTCAGGATCCGCCGAGTTGTTCTAGCCACAGCTCTTGGTCTGTTTTACCCGGTGAAAATCCCTAAAGGCTGCAGACGTCCTTGCTATTCCGACGCGTTGCAACTGCTGCTCTATATGCAGCGCCCAGATTACCTGCCGCTCACAAGGGGGTCAAGTCCTGAGGCAAGCATTGATCTACCGCTACTGCTTTGTGTGTGAAGACCAAAGTCAAATCATCAGCTATTACTCCATTATCCATTACAAGAAAAGGGGGCGTGGTGCTGCAATTATTTTGTTGTTTAAAAGAGAAAGGGGCTATGGTGCTACGACCACATCAGATATTTGATATATCTTTGATTCCCAGTATCTGCGTTCATCCGACAAAAAACATCAGGTGATATCTATCTAAGTTTATTTTATAAGCACAATATTTTTTTCGTCAAAGAACAATTACTTTGGCCTGTAATATTTTCTATGCAGGATGACTACTAAAAGAAAAAGGGATGGTGTAATACTGCGGATGCATGTTCGGCTGTGCCATGCGCTTCATGGGCATGCGTGTCGCGGTCCAGTTTATATCAAACGCGCCAGCTGACTCGCCCGACCGTGCCGCCTTACAACGCCACGGACGACTCGCCCGTCCGCCCTCGTGGCCGGTTCACGTGTCCGCGCCAGCTTACAACATGGAGGACACCTCGCTCGTCCGCGACGGTTTTACAACATTATGGGCGGCTTACCCGTCTGACCCCGCGGCCGACTCTCCCGTCCACGCCGATTTACAATGCCACGGCCGACTCATCTGTTGTCTGGGCAAGTCAGGTGATATCCCTCTAAGTATAAATTTGGCATCTATTCCTTTTGTCAAAAAAAAGCTATTACTCTGGCCTGCGATGTTTTTGATGCAAGACAGTTATTCATTACATCAAAACGACGTGGTTGACTCACCCGTCCACGCCGGTTTACAACACCGCGGCAGATTCATCTGTCAGAGCCGCCTTTGATGTTGCGGTCATCTTTTCCGTCCGCCTCTCGCGGCCTGGTCTACGTCAACACACCGGGCCGCACCTGTCTGCACGAGTTGTTTATTGAGTATGAGCAAGTCACTGCTTGGGTAGCCCGGTTTTCTTCCAACACATTGGGGGCAAATTGTCATGTATTATCAGCCGCCATCTGCACTGGGTGGATCAATGGGCATGCGCACAAGTCGCCGTCACTACAGTTTTGGTTAATTTCAAGCAGCCAGTTGGAAGGAACCATTGGCCGAGTTACTGACATGGCCCGTATGGGATCATTTATAACCCGCCGCAGTCACTTCCACATTCTGTGGATTCACATCGCGCTATCAAGGCCAATGATATGCATTTTCTGCTATGATCAAGCATGGAGAGTCTCAAGCCAACTCCTCTAGTAGTCTTAAGGCTCGTGGGCTACGATGACATGACTTAGTAAACATTGTGAGATTCAAGACCCTGGATCATTGGAGGGAAGATAACCCGTTTCCAGAAGCTACCGCCATGTTGGTAAAAATTTAAAGGTCTCAAATCCGGTTCAAGGGGAAATCTGTCTCCCACAAATCTCTGAAGCTGTCAATATCCGGTTTAAAATCCCGGTTCAAGAAGAATTTATCTCTTGCAAAAAGTTAAAGGTTGCCGAAGAGGACCTGTTGCCATGATGCGCGGTTCAAATATGGGTATCCTGCCTTATTGACTTATCATATTATTGATCACATGGGGGTTTTCCCGCTCATTGAAGCGAAGCTATGATTACCCTTCAATCCGGCTTATATGCCACTCTTACAAAACACTTGGGGGTTTCTGTTTATAAAGCGGAGTTCTGATTAGCCATTGATCTGGCTTATAAAGCCATATATAAAAAATCACTTGGGGGCTTGGCCGTATTCGAACCATAGCCACACCTCTTGATCGGCGTAAGGCCACCAGGAAAATCACTTGGGGGCTTGGTCGTATTCGAACCATAGCTACACCTCTTGATCGGCGTAAGGCCACCAGGGAAATTACTTAGGGGCCAAAGAGAGTGTTGCAAAAGCACAACTCAAACATAGGCACCCGCTGAGCACAGCTCAAAATATTGCTCGGGGGCTCTTTGCTTCTCAAAGAACAAAGAGTCTGCACCCTTGTAATAGGCTATCAAGACAGGCTTGGAAGCCAGGTGTATTCACCTAAAACCCCGGGTTATCCTGCCTTCTTTATGTAAGCCACTCCGTCCAGGTAAACCTGGTATGACCCGCCGAACGTTTGACAAGTCAATCTCATAGACCCTGAACTTGTCAAAGTTAAAACAACGATTGGTTAATGATTGAGGTCCATCTTAAAAGGCTTTGTGAAATGGTTTAACTCAGTGGCCTGGCAGCCCATGAAAAGCCTTGATTTTGGGCCTGGCAGCCCATGAAAAGCCTTGATTTTGGGCCTGGCAGCCAATGAAAAGTCTCGCATGTTCTTTTTATGCTTTTATTTGCCAAGTTTTTTCTCCTTTTGATGAGGTTGATAATATCTTATGATAAACCGGCATTTATTGACCCAGCTTGGTTTTCAACTACAAGTTATCAGTACATGATCAGTTATAATCCGGCGCTTATTGACCCGGTCTGGTTTTGATTACAAGTCGCCAGTGTTATATATGGATAATCCGATGTTTATTACAACCCGCTACGGTTTTATCATAAACCGCCAAAATATGGAAGGAGTTATCAGTACTCAAGATTGGGCTTATCACCCTTACTACAAAAAGTTGGTAAACCAACAACGTGATTCACCCTTACTGGTATGATATATTTCATATTTGATTATTCTTAAGTGCAGCCTTGGTTATAAACCCGGGTTATATGTCGGGCATTATGACCCGTCCGGCGGTAAACCGCCAGGACACTTTAAACTTGATGTATGCAGAAACAGGTTGAATAAAGCATGATTATAAATCACCGGCATTTATTAACCCGGCCTGGCTTTCGACTATAAGTCGCCAGTATGATGATAAATTATCCAGTGTTTATTAACCCGGACTGGCTTGGGATTATAAGTTGCCAGTATATATTTGGATTGCGCCATTGGAATCATGCGCTCATAATCATTGGATTATATTATTCAAATCTTCAAATAGCCAACATGGGCTGGATTTTATTATGGTTATCAGTAACCAGTATTATGATTAAGGTTTTCAAAGTCGATTTAGCGCAATGGCTATTATATTATCTATGGATATGATTTATTCTACAATTGAAGGAATAGTCCCGAGTCACTGCAGGCTTACGACCCGACACTTGGGGGCTACATTATTTAAGTTGAGATTATATCAAATATGCAAGTCTCATGTCGCTGCAAGCATGCACCATGACACTTGGGGGCAAATGCAAAGTCATTTTTTGGCCTTATTGAAGACCTGACTCATCACATCATAATGAGCCGGCCCTTGGGGGCTACCAATTGCTCCTATCAATGATTCAAGGTACACAAGTCTTAATCCATTATATTCAAGGGTCTACTGCTCAGTTTGTAAAGCACAAAGCTCTTAACCTTGTGGACATGGGTTCAAGCCCCATGGTGGAGTTACATCATATGATGTTATTTTCAATGAAGCATGATTATATTTATAAAGTCCTTGCTCATTATTGCATAATGACCCGGCCCTTGGGGGCTACACTGGTTAACCAGCCCCGCACATAACGCGAGGCGGTTTCTTGACACGTCTTGTCAAAGCAGAGATCGTGTTCCCCATATTACGGGATTCTCATCAATACGGACGTGGGTAACCCAACTGCGTCATCAATTACGGCGCTTGGGGGATAAGCGAGTTTTACCAGGCTAGTGGGGGCGCATAGTTTAGTCCGCCCTTATAAAGGGATAAGCTCACACCTTTTTCTACCCACGCCTTCTTCCTCCTTGCTCATCCATTCTCGCGCACTCGAGCTCCAGCGCCCAAGTCCGCATCCTTCTCCTCAACTCTCTCCAAACATGTCCGGAGCGGGAGGCAAGTGGATGGCCTCCTCCGTCACGGAGGGACACATCAAAAAGCTACATGGAGCCGGATACTTAGCCGCGGATATCGCGCACCGGCTGCCAGCCGCGGGGCAGATCGTCCCTACCCCAGAACCTCACGAAAGGGTGGTTTTTCTCCCCCATTTCATCCGCGGATTGGGGTTTCCCCTCCATCCATTCATCCGCCGCCTCATGTTCTATTACGGGCTGGACTTTGATGATCTGGCCCCGAATTTCATCCTCAACATCTCGGCGTTCATCGTCGTGTGCGAGGCTTTCCTCCGCATACGGCCCCACTTCGGCCTATGGCTGAAGACCTTCAATATCAAGCCGAAGGTGGTAGGCGGCCAACAAGCGGAATGCGACGGAGCCATGGTGGGCAAAATGCCCAACATTACATGGCTCGAGGGCTCCTTCGTGGAGACCATAAAGGGGTGGCAATCGGGGTGGTTCTACATCACCGAGCCGCGCGACACCAACTGGGTGGCGGCCCCCGAGTTTCGATTCGGAATCCCCATGCGGCTCACTTCCTGGAAGGTGAAGGGCTTGTCCTGGGGTTCATCGGTGGAGCTGGACGGACTCCAGAAGTGTATCCGGAACATGACAAGCAAAAAACTTAAGCTTGTCAACATAGTCTAGGTCATGCTCTTCCGCTGGATCCTCCCGTGTCAACAACGGGCTTTCAACTTATGGGAGTTCGACCCGGCCGAGCACCAGACTCTACGCGAGCTCTTCGACACAACGCATAAGGACGTCTGGAAGGTGTTGTTCAAGGGCGCCGAGGTCCCTCCTTCTCTTACCGAGGACCGCGGGATAAGCGCGAAGCGCCCTGCGAATCCGGTAAGTTCTGTACATCTGGTAGGGTATTTATTTCCCATAGCTTAACCATGTGCGGGGTCTGAACTCCCATGCTTTTGACAGGACTGGATGGAGGCATCGGAGCAGATTAACTGTCCGGCCCCACTGCCCGAAGACCCCGTGGACGCTCTCCTGACAGAGATGTGGACTCCGGCTCCTTATGAGGTGCCGGAGAAGACCAAGAAGAAGGCCAAGGGAACCCGAAAGAGTTCCCGGTGCCAGGTGGTATCGGACTCATCGTCCGATAACTCCGAGACGCACTCCTCCCATGAAAACAAGGAGAAGGAGGACGAAGACTCTCCCCCTCCAGCCGGGGGAGACAAGAAAAGGAAGGCTGAAGGGTCCAAGAAGGGAAGGACTCTCCTTCCGGACTGTTCCACCACCGCCGCCGACGGCGAAGACGAGTGGCTGCTCAGGGCCAAGCCCCTGGCGAAGTCGTAAGTATTCGGATACCAGAGTGACTCATAGCATACTTTTGTTGCACTGCTTCTCCTAAGGTCGAATATGATTATGCAGTCCGCCCCAAGCCCGTATTGACGTATCATCGTCGGACGGTTCCTTGGACTCGTCAGACATGGATAGTGATACACTTCCAACCGCCACCTCTCCTTGCCCTACGGACAATGCCGAGGTACTGTCTCAAGGGGCATCGAGCCGGGGGGAGACAGTCCCGGAGGCGCCTCAAGGCGACCTTCCGGACTCCAGGAGCAAAGGGAGCAAGGCTCCCAGGGGCTCCAAGTTCGGCCCGCAGCCGGACACCACGCCGGAACCTCCAGTGGTTCCGGACTCGGGCAGGCGGCCCCCTTCCAAGAGGGGCAAGCCGTCCGTGCCAGTGACCTCTGTCCATCCAGAGGCGCCGGACGAACTGCTGGGAGCGCTTCACGGCGCTTCCATCAACGAAAAGCACCGCACTATTATGAGTGCAGTGGTCAAGAAGGTTCAGTCCGCCAAGAGCGGACTGACTGAAGCCTGTACCAGCCTTCTAACAGGCTTTGAGGTAAGTGTTTAAAATATAGGAAAAATATTACCGCATAGACAGTAGCCCCTGATGCTCTGTTTGGTGTTCACAAAGAAAAGCCGAATAGAGGATCAAAAAAATATCTGCAGGAGTCTAATATAAGTATGTCTGTATGCGTATGCAGGCTTCGCTGCTGACCTCTGCCGCACTGACAGCGGAGGTCGCCGCACTGAAGCAGAACCTCGAGCGGTCCGAGGAAGAGCTCGGCCTTGCCAAGAGGCAGCTCAAGGAGAACAAAGGTAAGTAATACCTTGTCTATATAAGAAAAAAAGAAAATGTGGTTGCGAACTGACAGGATCATCATGAATGTGCCAGGGGCCACGACCGAAGTGGCGACCCTGAAGCAATCGTTGTCCGAGGCCGAAAACAAAGCGGCCAAGGAGCGCACCGAGTGGGAGAAACAAGAGGCACGGGTGGGTGAGGTGCAGCAAGAGCTCCAGGCTCTCGTGAAGAAGCACGAGGCTTTGGAGCTTGACTCGAAGACGCGAGAGTCCGAGCTTGCCGCGGCCCTCGAGAGCACAAAGCATGCCAAGGCCGAAGCCCAAAAGGCCCTCCAGGAAATTGAGGCGATGAGGAAGATAGCGGCGGGTAAGACATTCAATATGCAAAGCAAGCATGTGAAAGTAAATTAATTGTTACTTACCCGAGTTCGGAGCTCTCCAGGAGCATTCGCAGATTTGCCCCACAGCGTGTCGCATACCACGAAGTATTACCAGGCCGAGGAGGGAAGCTCGACGAAGAAGTTGTTCTGTTCTCAATATACTGGGACCAAACACCCGATGCCTATGAGCGACCAGCTGAAGCAACTGGTCGAGCTGCACAAGGCGGCCGAACAGGCCATGAGGGGCTTTATAGTCTGGATGTGGCCTGGCGACTCCCTTCCCAACAGCTACTTCGGCCTGGTGAGGCGGCTTGTGGATGCCTGCCCACGGCTGGAAGTCATCAAGCGGTCCGTTTGTATCGAAGGTGCCCGCCGGGCTTTTGCCCGTGCAAAGGTGCATTGGGCCAAGATGGACGCCGAGAAGCTGGTGAAGGAGGGTCCGCCGCAGGGCAAGGAGCATCGCCACCCCGAGATGTATTATGAGGGTGTCCTGAAGGGTGCCCGTCTTGTGGCGGACGAGGGTGCGAAGGATGTAATTTTTGAATGAACTTGCTCGTGTGATCCTGTATTATGAAAACTTGTTCATGTGCGCTATGCAACGCTTGTTTGAATTTAAAATATTACCTTCTGTTCGGCTGTTTATCAAATCTGAGAGATGGCCAGTCGTCGGCTTCTTCCCCCATGCCACGAGTGCTGGGGTGTTTGGGATAAACCTAAGCACTCTTTTTCCCATTGTTGGGTCCTTCGAGGGAGGTGCTCAGCACAACGAACAAGGAAACCAGACTATAATGCTTTATCACTCTCACTTAGCCATAGAAGTCTACAATTTTAAATTTTGGCGGAGCCCCTAGTATTCGGAAGGCCGAACTCTGGGCGCTATACACGCCTTAAGCCGGACAAAGCCGACTCCTTGCTCTAAGCGGCATAAGTCTTTAGGGACTCGAGACCTCTCGAACAGCGACCAGCTCTCGCCTTATCATGACAGTCAGTTTTAGCTTTCTCTACTGAGGTGCTTAGCCCAGATGAACCGGGGCACAATCGCAGTAGTTCTCCCAGTGCTACCTTAGCCGATATAGCGGAACGTAAGGTACCAAAACATGGGAGCCGGGCAAACCCAACTATTGACCCAAGACATGATTCGGAGTTGATGCATATAATGCTATAAGTTCGGGGTGCCGCACTGTCGAGAGTGTTCGGACTTCTCACGCCGTATTATGGGGTACGCTTAAGCCCCTGGCGTATTGGCCGTACCAGAGTGTACGGGTGCTGAATGTCATGAATGAATATATATATATATATATATAAGAAAGAATAGAGGATGCGGTAATAGTCTAGTGCTATGCATTGTTTATTCAAAAAGGTGCGTCGAAGTTGAATGATACAAGTAGTGCGATAAGCAAAAAGTAGGACTATTTGACATCTCCCCTCCAAGGGCAAGCTCAGGAATGGTATTTAAAGTAAGTATTTCACTCGTTATCGGAGACCACCTGGGAGTTCCGTGGTGCAACGTGGCTTTTTGCCTCCTTGGTTGTTGCATCGTGTGTTCGGCAATCATACTGCCAGACGGGGTTTCCGGAGATTAAAGTCCTGAAAGAGAGAAAAGTAACAAAGCTGTAAGCCCCTAGTGCGGTTGAGCCGCGTCTTGGGGCGTGCCGTAGTCGTGCCCCCCTCCCCACTTGTGCCCATGGTATTTCCAATGCGTAATTATGTACGCGTGGCACGGATTTTGCCGTTTGGCTGGTACTAGGGTGGGGGCCGCATTGCTATGTGAGCTCGGAACGTGCCAGGCGGTCTTGTTGCCGATTACTCCGGGCGCGCTTGAAGGTGTCTGGGTCTTTAATCGCCGAACTGGTGGATTGCCTTAAGAGGCTGCTTTGTGCTTCTGTTGCGAGGGCCGCAGTGTGCTCCTCCGTGCGGAGAGAGCGCTCTGTGTTTCCATTGACTGTGATGACTCCCTGAGGTCCTGGCATCTTGAGCTTGAGATATGCATAGTGCGGTACCGCGTTGAATCTCGCAAATGCGATTCGCCCGAGCAGTGCATGATAGCCGCTGCGGAACGGGACTATATCGAAGATTAACTCCTCGCTTCAGAAGTTATCCGGCGATCCGAAGACCACTTCTAGTGTGACTGAGCCTGTGCAATGGGCCTCTACACCTGGTATGACGCCTTTAAAGGTCGTTTTTGTGGGTTTGATCCTTGAGGGGTCTATACCCATTTTGCGCACTGTGTCCTGATAAAGCAGGTTCAGGCTGCTGCCGCCATCCATGAGGACTCGAGTGAGGTGAAATCCGTCGATGATTGGGTCTAGGACCAGTGCGGCGAATCCGCCATGATGGATACTAGTGGGATGGTCCATGCGGTCGAAAGTGATCGGACAGGAGGACCATGGGTTGAACTTTGGGGCGATTGGCTCCAACGCGTATACATCCCTTAACGCACCCTTCCGCTCCCTCTTGGGGATGTGGGTTGCGTATATCATGTTCACCGTCCGCACTTGTGGGGGGAACCTCTTCTGCCCTCCGGTGTTCGGCTGCCGGGGCTCCTCCTCGTCATCACTATGTAGCCCCTTATCTTTGTCTTCGGTGCTTAACTTGCCGGCCTGCTTGAACACCCAACATTCCCTGTTGGTGTGGTTGGCTGGCTTGTCGGGGGTGCCATGTATTTGGCACGAGCGATTGAGAATACGGTCCAAACTGGACGGGCCCGGAGTGCTTCTTTTGAATGGCTTTTTCCGCTGACCGGGTTTAGAGCCTCTGAATCCGGCATTGACTGTCCTATCCTCGGTATCGTCGCTATTGACGCGGCACTTATGTTTGTTGTGACGTGACCTGCCATTGTTATCCTTGGTATCTGAAGTACTGCGCTTCTTTGATATGTTATTGCTACGAGCCAGCCAGTTGTCTTCTCCCACGCAAAAGCGGGTCATGAGTGCTGTGAGGGCTGCCATGGATTTCAGCTTTTCCTGGCCAAGGTGCCGGGCGAGCCACTCATCGCGGATGTTGTGCTTAAAAGCTGCTAGTGCCTCTGCATCCGGACAGTCAACGATTTGATTTTTCTTTGTCAGGAACCGTGTCCAGAATTGCCTGGCCGATTCCTATGGCTGCTGAATTATGTGGCTCTAGTCATCGGCATCTGGTGGTCGCACATAAGTGCCCTGGAAGTTGTCGAGAAATGCGGCTTCCAGATCTTCCCAACAGCCAATGGATTCTGCTGGCAGGCTGTTGAGCCAATGCCGAGCTGGTCCTTTGAGTTTGAGTGGGAGGTATTTGATGGCGTGTAGATCGTCACCGCGGGCCATGTGGATGTGTAGGAGGAAGTCTTCGATCCATACCGCAGGATCTGTTGTGTCGTTGTATGATTCTATATTTACGGGTTTGAAACCCTCTGGGATTTGGTGATCCATTACTTCGTCTGTGAAGCATAGGGGGTGTGCGGCGCCTCTGTACTGGGCTATGTCGCGACGCAGCTCAAATGAGTCTTGTCCGCTGTGTTCGGCCCGGCCGGATTTACTTTTACTGTATCCGGCATGACGGTTATCGTCCCGCGTGGTGGCGCGCCCTCGTGATCCGTAGATCGATCTTGCGTGTTTTGCTTTGTCCTCCAATACGTCTCGCAGGTCTAGCGTGTTTCCCCGTGCCTTGACATTTTTATTTGAGTGGCGTCGGGGTGCGGGCTGAGCTTTTGGCTGAAATGCCTCTCTGTCGCGGCCACGAGGTGGCCGATCAGCCGCGTCATACGCTGGAGATGTAGGTTTTAATGCTCCTCCTCCAGTCGGGGTAGCAACCTGCGCTTTGGGTAACTCTTGGAGGGGCGTTCGAGTTCATATTCCTCGGCCGCAAGGACATCAGTCCATCTGTCAGCTAGCAAATCTTGATCAGCTTGAAGCTGCTGCTGCTTTTTCTTAAGGCTATTTGCCGTGGCTATAAGCCGGCGCTTGAAGCGCTCTTGCTCGAAGGGATCCTCAGGCACGACAAATTCGTCATTGTCGAGGCTTGCCTCGTCTTCGAAGGGAGGCATGTAATTATCATCCTCCGCCTCTCCATCTGCCGCTCTCTCGGGAGGGCTGGCTTCTCCATCCTCCTGCTCTAAATCTTGCTGGAGGGGATTGTTGTCGTCTTCGGCACTGTCCGGAGTGCTATTGTCTCCTGTGCCGGTGTCACCGCCTTTGCTTTGGCGAGACTTAGAGCGGCGCTGCTGACGTTGGCGCTTGGGTTGTTTCTTGGAGGGGTCATCCTCCGCTGTCTCATCGCCATTGCCTTCTTTGGGTGTGTCCACCATGTATATATCATATGATGAGGTGGCTGTCCAGTGCCCTGTGGGCAGTGGTTCCTCTTCGTCTCCCGCATCGTCGTCCATACCGTCGATGTCTTTGGAGTCGAAGTCGAGCATGTCAGTCAATTTTCGATAGTGGCTACTAAGTGGGTGTTGGGTGGGCGGCAAATTTCTTCGTCATCCGCATCCCAATCCTGCCGAACATAGTTCGGCCAGGACTCTCCTGACAGGGAGAGAGACCTTAATGAGTTCAGTATGTCGCCGAAGGGCGAGTGCTGAAAGATATCCGCGGAGGTGAACTCCATGATCGGCGCCCAGTCAGATTCGATAGGCACGGGCGCAGGTGGTTCGGAGTCCGTGGCCGGGGAAGAATCCGGCAGTTCGGCGTCACGGCTCCCGTGAAGGGTAAGGTCGATATTCGGCTCGATCGCCGCTGAGAATACGGCCTCCATGGCGGGGTCTATCCACCCGTCCATGGATGGCGCAATTGGCTCCGAATTGAGGGTCGGAGTGGTCGTCGGTGCGGTCTCCTGAACACTATCCGATGGTAGAGCTAAATCATGCTCATCGTGACCGTGCGGCGCTCACGGCAGGGGCTCGAATCTGTCGAAGATCAAGTCTCCGTGGATGTCGGCCGTGTAGTTTAAGCTTCCAAACCTGACCTAGTGGCCAGGGGCGTAACTCTCGATCTGCTCCAGATGGCCAAGCGAGTTGGCCCGCAGTGCGAAGCCGCCGAATACAAAGATCTGTCCGGGGAGAAAAGTCTCACCCTAGACTGCATCGCTATCGATGATCGAAGGAGCCATCAAGCCTAAGTGTGATGACACAGAGGAACTCTCAATGAAAGCACCAATGTCGGTGTCAAAACCGGCGGATGTCGGGTAGGGGGTCCCGAACTGTGCGTCTAAGGCGGATGGTAACAGGAGGCAGGGGACATGATGTTTTACCCAGGTTCGGGCCCTCTTGATGGGGGTAAAACCCTACGTCCTGCTTGATTATTCTTGATAATATGAGTAGTACAAGAGTAGATCTACCACGAGATCGAAGAGGCTAAACCCTAGAAGCTAGCCTATGGTATGATTGTATGTTGTCCTATGGGCTAAAACCCTTCGGTTTATATAGACACCGGAGGAGGCTAGGGTTACACAAGGTCGGTTACAAAGGAGGAGATATACATATACGTATTGCCTAGCTTGCCTTCCACGCCAAGTAGAGTCCCATCCGGACATGGGACGAAGTCTTCAATCTTGTATCTTCATAGTCCAACAGTCCGGCCAAAGGATATAATCCGGCTGTCCGGATACCCCCTAATCCAGGACTCCCTCAAGGCCTAATTAACTATAGAGGTACTATGGCTGGTATATGTGTGGAGGAGGAGAGAGGCCTACCTCATGTATTAAGGGAGATCAATCTACCTCATGTATTAAGGGAGATCGATCGGCATCCATGCATATGTGTAGGAGAGGAATAAGGTTGGGAGAGAGACAGAGCTAGAGTGTTGGAGGGGGTGGTAGTGGAGTTGCTTCTAACAAATGGCGGGATAGGCTTGCTAGAAAACCGGAGGGCACGCCTGTAATATCAATAAGAGAGGGGACGGCTGCCTGTCTGTGCACATGCGTGTGAGAGACGGGTCAGGAGGCATGCACGAATGATGAGCGGGGGGGGGGGGGGGGGGGGGGTATGGATGTGCTAAGCAGACATAACTACATAGGAAGATCAATCGTCCTTTGTCAGAGAAAGGAGAGACATAACTTGTGAGGTACGTCGATCGTGTGTGTGTTAGAAGCAAATGAGGCACGGGGAGAAGGATAGAGAGAGAGGGATGCATCTAGGAGGTGATGCGAGAGTCATACTATATTGAGGGGGAGAAGTGTGCGAGTACAAGATCGATGAAAAGAGTGGTGGGAGTGAGGCATGGACGGTGATAAGAGAAGAGGGCAAGCTTGTGTTTTGTGCTAGGCACACCTGGATAGAGAGGCATATCGACCGATGTGTGTCGTAAAGAAGGAGCTGGGGGGCCTACACACGCTGTGGGTGAATGACCTAAAGTGAAAAGACGAATTTGCGCGATGGAGCTAGAGAATGCTGAGGGAGGGTTAGAGGGATGCGGGCGTCTGCATGCACAAGAGAAAGTTAGCGCTAGCTAGCTACAAAGATAAGAGGATTGTGTGGGTGTAAAAGACGAACAGCGGATCATACTTCATTATAAAAAGCGAATTCGGATATTTGAAGAATTTATCATAGTGTTTTAAACCGACGCATGTGTGAATATATATAACGGTGATACACATGGTGTGGTTATGAACATGTTATACTACATATAATATATTTTATCTCTACTCTTATAAAAAACGGAGTTGTTGATGATGGTGCCATCCTGCAATATAGGCCGTCCAATTTATATCTGACGGATAGGAAGGAATCTATGGCAATTTTGAAAAAACATACCCACACCCCTCTCCATATTTGCAAATTAGGCCTCCCCTTGATCATGTTGATGTTCTGTGGAACGCATGGGCATCTTGCTAGTACTACGTATAACATATAGAACATTGATCATAATTTGGGCTAATGTGTGGCTTTTGCAGCTTAGGTCTAAATACTTGTCATAATGTAGGGGGCGGGACACTATACTATGTGTGATAAACACGGTGTACACGTATGGAACATGGTTTAGATTATGAATATATAGTTAGTACATCAAATGTACTATTATTTGGAATTAATATCAAGTGTATTCAAAAAATAGAATTCGAGTTCATGTAGTACACATAGTTCATATTTATCTCTATAGTAATCATGTGGTGTGTTATTAAGGTAATACACAAATGATGGTTGAAGTTGGCAACAATAATGATTGTAGATTGTTATTGAAATAGAGAAACGAATTCAAATTCAGTTCGAATTGCAGCGGTAGTATAGACATTTGGAATGCACTAAAATGTTGGTATGAGTAGGTTACATGCATTATACAGCAAGCAAAAAAATTTAATTGGACATAACATGGATTCATACTACCGAATAGCATTTAATTACACTAAATTGTTGGCATGAGTAGCTTTAAATAGCATTTTTATAGTAAAACGGGGCAAGACTCTCTCTTTGTGTGGTGTGAATAGTTTTATTTTTTTGTTTTTGTTTTGGTTGAGGGAAGTGCGAATTGATTTGGTACGTACAAGTACAATATTACACGTTAGGCTTGTCCCTAAAATTCAACCCGTGCCTTGTTATATCCCAAAAATTCAGATATCGTGCTCCCAAAACTGGCGCCTTCACAACCCGCGCCTTGCTATCTCGAAATTACAACGCGCGAGAAAACTCCCTCCAGCTACCAAATCCCGACACGCGAAATCCCCCTTCTAACCCTGAGCCGAAAGGGCCGCTAGTTCAAATCGGTGCGGGGTACTTTTGTAACACACCCTACATTTTGGACAAGCGCGTCCCTAAGTCATGGTTCACCCCCTCCCATCGCCTCCTTTTTGCCATTCAAAATCCCAGGATGCCATAACCTCTCCGCTCCAGCCGCGAAACCCCACCCTCCTCCGTCCGCCACCTCACCGCTGCCTAGCCGGAGCCTCTTCCCCGACGACGTCATCCATCGTAATAGCTCGACGTCCCTCGTCCACCTCCCCGGATGAGGATCCGTCGTCCATCTCATCGTCCCGCCGGTTCAGCCGCCCCGTCCTCCACCTCCAAGGAGCTGCTCCGACGATCGCCTCGTCTGTCGCGGCTGCTCCATCCCCACAGCACCGCCTTAACCTGCTCCACCGGAACCGCAGCATCCTCACCGACTCCTCGGACGAAGCCGAGGCCTACTCGGCGCCACCAAAGAGGTTGTACACTCATCGCATCGCACCTTCTCCTTAGCTCGACCTCCCGGCACCGACGGTGCTCCATCGCGCACCCCTATGGAGCGGCTACCTTGAAGACGGCGCCGCGGGCGACATCTCCATGGCGGCTCTCCCCCAGTGCGAGGCCCCTTCGGCGGCGGCGTCCATACCAGCCGGATCTGCTGCTGCTGCTGCTCCGGCTCTCGCTCGCTCGCGCTGCTGCTACTGCTCCGGCTCTCGCTCGATCGCCCACTCGCCCAGCTGCTGCTGCTCTGGCTCTCTCTCGCTCGCGCTACTGCTGTTGCTCTCCCCCTCGCTCGTGCTGCTGCTCTGCTCCGATTTAGCTACACTTCAGTCGATGAATCGACTTTTGGGTCAGTCGATTTTCAGGGGGTGGGGGGAGGGGCTCGCCGGAGTTAAGGAAGAACCACCCGCAGCGGGGACGGGGCTCGCCGGAGAGGTACCCCACTATCTATCTTAGGGTTCAGGGTGGGGGCGGGGGGCCAATAGGGCTGGCCGGGGCGGCGGCGGACCGGCGGTGGGGAGTTGTTTTGTGGCGGCGCTGGGGCCGGCGGTTCGGCCGGTGGTGGCTGGCGGCTCAGGGGGGTGCAGGTTGAAGATGAACTGGAGGCCCTCCCTAAACTACATGTCAAGTGCCTCTCTGCTACCATTGCGTTCAGTTTCGACAGTAACATTCAAATTCCACAGTAAATTTCAGTTTCGACAGTTAAGTTCAGAGTCAACAGTTTTTACCTCATCTGTTGTAGTCAGGTGGTTTTTGGTGATGTAAATTTTACATCTATTTTACATCATCTATTGGAGATGCTATTAGAATCCCACTTGAGATTGACGATGTCTGTCTTGTGCTGCTTCAGCCTTGACGTCTTACGGCTCACCGGGGCTGCTCCAAGGACAGAATGATCCATCACAACAGAGCAGTGCCCTGGACACCATCTAGAGATTCCTCAGATCTTCTTCCACACCTCCGACAGCCACCTCTGCCTCAACTGCTTCAGCGACCAACCCAATGATGCTGAGGTCGATATGGCTACGGCAAAGAGGTTGCATCACTTATTACTATACATTCATGTCGATCCATTAGGGCTATTTTGGTTCAACGGAAAAACATAGCAATAGGGAATTTTCCAATGGCACTCTACTATTCAATTATTCATGCATTTTGTTGAAAGGAATGAAGCAAAACATCCACCTGGACCTACTTTTCAAAATCCTATGCATGCAAACAAGACCAAGTGCATTAGTGGCAGAATAACATTCTAACTGTACACGCTTTCATATGGTTTCACTTTATTTTGGCCATGTTTCTTTGCATTCCTCTGCTCTTCCAATTCCTGTAAACCAAACACTCAAGTTGACAGAAATCCTGTGTTTACAAATGCTCTGTTTACCATGTGCATTCCTATCCTATTCCGGTGTTTTTCCTATCCCTGCGTTTTTAGAATCATGCAAGCCAAATGAGCCCTTACAGAATTACTTCAGTTATAGGTAGGTGTCGAAGGGAACTTTGTGTGGTTTGTCCTGCTCCTGCCGCGATGTCGTCCACCTCAACTGAGCTGCTCCATCGACTGAAACATCCACCAAACCAGACATCACGACTCCTGACCGTCATTCGCCGCCTCAGATCTCCTTCCCTGCCGCCGGCACCCGCCGCAGCAGCATCACCATCATCGACTCAGCAGGTGAACCTGAGGAGTACACGGGTCCACAAGAGAGGTCGCACTCTTTTGTTTCTGCTTATGTTATGCAATGCTTAAAATTACCTGCTACTTTATCGTCCTGTTCACCTCTTGGACTCCAAGTCAGGTCCAAATTAATGTTCAAACTTGAGTTCTAAATTAGTTGTGTGGCATATATCGAGGAAGCAATGAATAGTCTCTGTCTAATATCTGGTTCACCTAGGGTATGCCTATGTTGTTCATCTTGGGTGGGAAACAAATAGTAAAGCAATCATCATCTGTCTTTTTATTAAATTAAAGCAATCATCAGCCTGCTATCATTATTTTTGGATCCATCCACTGGTTGTTACCATCACTCTAAATTTCTGCATGCTCTCCTTACATAATCTCACCATATTTTTTTCGTATGCATGTCAGATATTGTACACAGTCATGCTGAACATGTAGAGAAAAAGAGAAGAGTTTTTCGCGGCAATACAATGTCATGCAGACATCGCTCCATGGTGGGTTCGATGACAAACCCTCCCCACCCCTCTCCAGATTGTAATCTAGAGGAAGATATCTGTTCTAAGGCGGATTCAGACACCGCTGACCACTCCTATTTACCCCCCAAGGTGTTTGCTCTACCTTGGCATGATGATGTTAGTCATATCATGCATATGTTGCCTTGCAGTGCCTACTTTTGACATCATATATGTCATCTGCTTAGTTTAGACATGTTCTGTAATGCCACCTGTTTAGTTTCTATATCATATATGGGAATTGTGCAGTCTCATGTCTTTTAGCCATCCATAATATACGTGAAACGTGCAATGCCATCATGTTTAACCAGGCATCATATATTTGAATGATATCTTGCCCATCCTTTTCTTCATTAGATTTCCATTTGTCGACAATGTTTGTACATTAAACTACTCTTCCTGTGAATCAGCCATTTGGGTGGGAGATTGAAAAATGTGGAGTGAAAACAAGGCCTTCAGCGCAGATAGTGCTACCTGTCGAAGCAGATCTCTTGTTGGGTCCCAATAGCTCCTCAGAGATGGATTCAGAGATAGATGACCAGTCCTATTCCCCCACCGAGGTGTGTGCTCTAACTTGGCACGGTTATACTGCTCATATCATGCATATGGTGTCTTGCATTGCATAGATTAGACATCATACACACAATATTCAACACCATGTTCTTAGTTCAGACATCATATCTAATGCCCTCTATTTAGCATATAAATCACATATGTGAATTAAATGATGCAATCCTGATTACTTAGATAACATGTAGGTGAATTATGTCATGCGATCCTGTTTAGTTATTCATCATATCTTTGAATTATGTTATGCTATGCTATCCAGTTTAGATAGACATCATATATGTGAAATTATGTCATGCTATCTGTTTTAGTTAAACAATCTACATGTCAACTATTTCATGACCTCTTTTTTCCACACTATCTATTGCATCTGTCTCTCATACAATGTCTGTACATTCAACTATATTTCCTGTTTATCAGCCATTTGAATTGGAGCGGGTGATGCCAGTATCTAGCGGACTAAAAACACGGTCTTCAAATAAAACAGTGCTACCTCTTGGTGGAGATAGCACCCGGTTGTACATGCACGAGAACCAGCCCTACCACACATAACCCAAACTCTCGCAGATTGTACCCCTACTGCGATGGACAGAGAACCAACTTCACTCAATCTAACCCCCACCCCAGCAGATAGTAACACAGTTCATGTTGACACAGCACCATCTCCACCACAGAGCTCCCAAACAAGAGCAGTTAGTAAGGCAGCTCCAGTGCCCAAAGGGCCAGTACTACCACGGTGAACCCCAACTCCACCAGTTAGTACGCCTATTCCTGTGGAGGAAGCACAACCAGCTAGTCGTAGTTTAGCATCTATCGCATTTGATGTTGTTAAATCGTATGTGCTTATCTTCCCATCTTGGAAATATTATACTGAAGATGAAGGAAAATGCCAGTTGCAGGTGTTTGTCTAGGAGTTATGTGTAAGTAATGTTATTCATGGCAGTTACTTTGCTTTGTCCCATACATCCTACCTCCATGATGGTTATAATACAACAAATTTTCCCATTTTTCTCCATAGAGAAGGACCGATTTGGAAACTCAGGATGAGGTAACCTGTGCTAATACCTCTGCTATCTTCAAGAATGCTTGGTGACAGTATCGGAATTACCTGAAGAAAACGTACTTCATCGGCAAAGAAACTCATCAAATTCCCTTACGTTCTCCTGAGACACATTTACTGGACGATGACTGGGAACGCCTTGTTCTGTATTGGTCTCGAACCAAGAATGTGGTAAGGTATATGAGCTCATTTTCTATTTTTAAGTACTATATTCTTGCGTCTTACTGTACTCTGTTCATGTAGAACAAGTGCCTAAGCCTGAAGAACAACTGTTCTAATTTAAGATTCCATTGCTATCATAGTTCAAAAAAGCGCTAGGCGTTAATTGTGCGTTTTGCCACCGCCTTGCGCTTTACTGACCAAAGCACATGCTTATGCGTAGTTATGCACAGATTAAGTGTAGTTATGCGCAATGCGTTTCGCCAACGCCTAGAGCCTAGGCGTGCTTAAGCGCTCGCTTAGGCGCGCCTTTTTTAAACTATGATTGCTATCGTGCATACTGCTTTGCTCTTGTATCACTGTATTTACTCATACAAACTTATTTTTAAATTGAAGGATCCAATCGAAACTTCAATGGCACAACAGGTATGTTCATGCATGTTTCTTTAACAGGTTTGCTCTTATCAATAGCTCTGTTGATTCAGTTTCAATTGTGTATACAGTTGACTTCTCATATCATGCACATTACTAGCATCACGACAGAGCCAATATTGTTGTTGTACATGTAGACCCGTGGTACCCATCTGAAATCTTGTTGTGCCGTGTAGTTTCCCACGCTTTGTATTCTTTCACTGCTGTTTTATCTTGAACTGATATGATTTGAACCGTGTCTCTATTTTGATTTGGCAACACAATGTAGTGACCATATGACATAGATATATTTTTGTTTGATGCTTTTATTATGTACTAGTACTTGGCAATAGAAGACTTGGTAGTTTAATCCTGTCCACCTTACTAATGAACTGGTTCACCGAAATGAGTTTCATATACTAGTACATGCTAAACTGTTATGTGTCTGCTTGTTTCTTCTTTTATAATGCTGACAGAATATTGGGGAAGAGTGCCTTATTAAGCAATGGTAAAGGAAGTAATGCAAATAAGGTTCAGGATAGTGACACATCCTTGTTGGTCTCCAACAAAGCTAATAAAATAGCTAAGGAAGACTATCTCGAAGATAGTGAGACAACCCCAAAGTCATGTCTTGGTTTAGTGTTGGAGTTACTGGCCACTACCACTTGCACAAGCTATTCAAACTCACTATCTGAATCAGTTCGGTTTCTTGAGTCTCAACTACAAGCTGAAAGACATCGATCAGTTGTGCTGCGACAAGAAGCGGAAGGACTGTGGAAGTCCCTGGAGCATTCAGATGCATACTTTCTGGTGCAACAGCAAGCGTTGGAGGATTTTAGCGCCAAACAGGACAAAGCTAATAAGCTTGCTAAGCTTATTGCCAGCATGGTGGATACCATGTTTCTTGAGCTCTTCTGAAGTTGTTTCAGTTATGCTCTTGTTTTGCTGCCGCGTTTATTTGCACTGGTGGCCAATTTTGACGGCCAGTGTATGTAATATGCTGCTTTGTTCCCTATATTTGCACTGGTGGCGAACTTTGATGCCCAGTGGATGTAATATGTGTAATAGCGGTAATAGGCTAACGTTAATTGCTTGCTTATTTATTTCCTTATTGTCTTGTTTAGTTGTTTGCTTGTAGTCACTACAGTTCATTTTCTGTGTTTTTCTAGTGGCCACAAAAACCTATTTTTGGAAACTAGGCCAAAATAATCATGGCAACACACGGACTGTTGTAACCATGGGCCTCCTGTAGGCCATATGATCCATGGGCCTTCTACGGGCCGTAGGATCCATTGGCCTTCTATACGGGCCGTACGATCCATGGGCCTTTTACGGGCCGTAGGATCCATGGGCCTTCTACGGGGCGTATCGTCATTTCGCCAATCATGGGCCGTACTATTCATGGACAATAACTGGCCATTTATTGGCCGTATTTGATAACTCTATGAAAACAGCCCAACGGGTTTTTTCGACATGAAAACAGCCCAATGTATTAACGGGCCACAAACGGGCCGACTGTAACCACGGGCTGAATTTGGCCCACAAGCAAAAAATGACAGTAACGGGCCGTAAGTAACCGAATGCTGGAAATGAGCCCAATAATAAATGGGCCCTGAGAAGGCCGAAAGATATCATGGGCTGGAAACGGCCCAACGGAATAATGGGACGTTAATGGGTAAAAAGTGATACACTGTTCATTACGGGTCAGTTTTACCACGAGCCGTTAAGGGGCCGAGGGTTACTAAGGGCCTCATATGGGCCGAAAGACATCATGGGCCATACATGGGCCAGAAGTTAAAACAGGATGGAATTATATTGGATGGCCCAGATGACGCTACTGGGCCTAATTCGGATAGGCCGTAAACGGGCCCTAGGATAGCGGGCTGTAAATGGGCTATATGCGAACAGGTCGTTAATAGGCTTGCTGTGGGCCGGCCCGCCACCTTTTGACCAAGTCAAACAGACCAGCCTTTTCACAGGAATGGGCCTCTGTTGGGCCGTGCCACGTGTCGGTGTATCATAAGCACTTTGGGTCCAATGAGTGGATGACATCTGTCCCAACGGTGAGCCGACACGTGTTTCCTCCAGCCAATGATGATTTTACACATGGAAAATCCCCATTGGTCGGGGCCGTTAACGGGTTATCGGATCCAAAACCGGACCCGATAGCTTAACAACGTTCCGTTACGGTGGATGCCACGTGTCGGTCACCCTTGACGAAAGCACTTTTGTGACACACGATTTATCGTCATGGAAGTGGACACTTCCGTGATGATAATTTTGGTAATGTCATGGAACACTTCTACGACAGCACAGGTATGACTATCTTGATTCTGTCATAAATTTGCATGGATGTACATGCATGACAAAAAACGTGACCTACTGTGACAAACACGTATCATCACGGAAGTGTATTTTTTTGTAGTGAAGTCTGTTGCTCGCTCCATTGTTCCGGAGAACGGAGTCTTAGTCATCTTGCCCATGAGGCATGGTTCGCAAGCATCAAGTGATTCATAATCAAGTGATTCCAAAAGTCCATCAGCATGGAGTTTCTTCATGCGCTTTACACCAATATGACCTAAACGGCAGTGCCACAAATAAGTTGCACTATCATTATTAAACTTATATCTTTTGGCTTCAATACTATGAACATGTGTATCACTACTATCAAGATTTAGTAAAACAGACCACTCATCAAGGGTACATGACCATAAAAGATATTATTCATATAAATAGAACAACCATTATTCTCTGATTTAAATGAATAACTGTCTCGCATCAAACAAGATCCAGATATAATGTTCATGCTCAACGCTGGAACCAAATAACAATTATTTAGGTCTAAAATTAATTCCGAAGGTAGATGTAGAGGTAGCGTGCCGACGGCGATCACATCGACTTTGGAACCATTTCCCACGCGCATCGTCACCTCGTACTTAGCCAATCTTCGCTTAATCCGTAGCCCCTGTTTCGAGTTGCAAATATTAGCAACGGAACCAGTATCAAATACCCAGGCGCTACTGTGAGCATTAGTAAGGTACACATAAATAACATGTATATCAAATATACCTTTCACTTTGCCATCCTTCTTCTCCACCAAATACTTGGGGCGGTTCCGCTTCTAGTGACCAGTCCCTTTGCAGTAAAAGCACTCAGTCTCAGGCTTAGGTCCAGACTTGGGCTTCTTCACTTCAGCAGCAACTTGCTTGCCGTTCTTCTTGAAGTTCCCCTTCTTCCCTTTACCCTTTTTCTCGAAACTGGTGGTCTTGTTGACCATCAACACTTGATGCTCCTTCTTATTTTCTACCTCCACAGCCTTTAGCATTGCGAAGAGCTCAGGAATCGTCTTATCCATCCCTTGCATATTATAGTTCATCACGAAGCTCTTGTCGCTTGGTGGCAGTGATTGAAGAACTCTGTCAATGACACTATCATCAGGAAGATTAACTCCCAGCTGAGTCAAGTGGTTGTGGTACCCAGACATTCTGACTATATGTTCATTGACAGAACTATTCTCCTCCATTTTGCAGTTGTAGAACTTATTAGAGACTTCATATCTCTCAATCCGGGCATTTGCTTGAAATATTAACTTCAACTCCTGAAACATCTCATATGCTCCATGACGTTCAAAACGTCGTTGAAGTCCTGGTTCTAAGTCGTAAAGCATGGCACACTGAACTATTGAGTAGTCATCAGCTTTGCTCTGCCAGGTGTTCATAAAATCTGGCGTTGCTCCTGCAGTGGGTTTGTCACCTAGCGGTGCTTCCAGGACATAATTCTTCTGTGCAGCAATGAGGATAATCCTCAAGTTACGGACCCAGTCCGTGTAATTGCTACCATCATCTTTCAACTTAGCTTTCTCTAGGAACGCATTAAAATTCAACGGAATAACAACACGGGCCATATATCTACAACAACATAGACATGCAAAATACTATCAGGTACTAAGTTCATGATAAATTAAAGTTCAATTAATCATATTACTTAAGAACTCCCACTTAGATAGACATCCCTATAATCATCTAAGTGATCACGTGATCCATATCAACTAAACCATGTCCGGTCATCACGTGAGATGGAGTAGTTTTCAATGGTGGACATCACTATGTTGATCATATCTACTATATGATTCACGCTTGACCTTTCGGTCTCAGTGTTCCGAGGCCATATCTGCATATGCTAGGCTCGTCAAGTTTAACCCGAGTATTCTGCATGCGCAAAACTGGCTTGCACCCGTTGTATGTGAACGTAGAGCTTATCACACCCGATCATCACGTGGTGTCTCATCACGACGAACTGTAGCAACGGTGTATACTCAGGGAGAACACTTATACCTTGAAATTTAGTGAGAGATCATCTTATAATTCTACCGCCGAACTAAGCAAAATAAGATGCATAAAGGATAAACATCACATGCAATCAATATAAGTGATATGATATGGCCATCATCATCTTGTGCCTTTAATCTCCATCTCCAAAGCACCTTAATGATCACCATCGTCACCGGCTTGACACCTTGATCTCCATCGAAGCATCGTTGTCGTCTCACCAACTATTGCTTCTATGACTATTGCTACCGCTTAGTGATAAAGTAAAGCAATTACATGGCGATAACATTTCATACAATAAAGCGACAACCATATGGCTCCTGCCAGTTGCCGATAACTCTATTACAAAACATGATCATCTCATACAATAAAATTTAGCATCAAGTATTGACCATATCACATCACAACATGCCCTGGAAAAACAAGTTAGACGTCCTCTACTTTGTTGTTGCAAGTTTTACGTGGCTGCTACGGGCTTAGCAAGAACCGTTCTTACCTACGCATCAAAAACCACAATGTGGTATAGTGATTGCTTTTTAATCTTCAGAAAGAACCATGTTCATTGAATCCGATTCAACTAAAGTTGGAGAAACATACACCCACGAGCCACATGTGTGAGAAGCACGTTGGTTAAACCAGTCTCGCGTAAGCGTACGCGTAATGTCGGTCTGAGTCGCTTCATCCAACAATACCGCTGAATCAAGAATCAACTAGTGAAGGCAAGCAATATGTATATACCCACGCCCACAACTCCTTTGTGTTCTACTCGTGCATATAACATCTACGCATAAATCTGTCTCTGATACCACTGTTGGGGAACGCAGTAATTTCAAAAAAAATCCTACGCACACGCAACATCCATCTAGGTGATGCATAGCAATAAGAGGGGATAGAGTGTTGCCTATGTACCCTCGTAGACCGTAAGAGGAAGCGTTATGACAATGCGGTTGATGTAGTCGAACGTCTTCACGATCCGACCGATCCTAGCACCGAAGGTATGGCACCTCCGCGGTCTGCACACGTTCAGCTTGGTGACGTCCCACGAACTCTAGATCCAGCTGAGTGTCGAGGGAGAGTTTCGTCGGCACGACAGCATGATGACGGTGATGATGAAGCTACCGGAACAGGGCTTCGCCTAAGCACTGCAACGATATGACCGAGGTGGATTATGGTGGAGGGGGGCACCGCACACGGCTAAGACAATTGTCAACTTGTGTGTCTATGGGGTGCCCCCTCCCCCGTATATAAAGGAGTGGAGGAGGCGGGAGGGTCGGCCCACTATGGCGCGCCCTGGAGGAGTCCTACTCCCACCGGGAGTAGGACCCCTCCCCCCCTTTCCTAGTTGGACTAGGAGAGGAAGGAAGGGGAACGAAGGAGGAAGGAAAGGGGGGCCGCCCCCCACCCAATTTGGATTGGGCTTGGGGGGGCTCCCCCTCCTAGGCTTCCTTCTCCTCTCTTCCACTATGGCCCAATAAGGCCCATATACCTCCCGGAGGGTTCCGGTAACCTCCCGGTACTTCGGTATATGCCCGAACTCACCCAGAACCATTCCGATGTCCAAACATAGGCTTCCATTATATCGATCTTTATGTCTCGACCATTCCGAGACTCCTCGTCATGTCCGTGATCATATCCGGGACTCCAAACTACCTTCGGTACATCAAAACACATAAAATCATAATACCGACCGTCACCGAACGTTAAGCATGCGGACCCTACGGGTTCGAGAAATATGTAGACATGACCGAGACTCATCTCCGATCAATAACCAATAGGGGAACCTGGATGCTCATATTGATTCCTACATATTCTACGAAGATCTTTATCGGTCAAACCGCATAACAACATATGTTGTTCCCTTTGTCATCGGTATGTTACTTGCCCGAGATTCGATCGTCGGTATCTCAATACCTAGTTCAATCTCGTTATGGGCAAGTCTCTTTACTCGTTCCGTAATGCAACATTCTGTGACTAACGCATTAGTCACATTCGTTGCAAGGCTTATAGTGATGTGCATTACCGAGAGGGCCCAGAGATACCTCTCCGATACACGAAGTGAAAAATCCTAATCTTGATCTATGCCAACTCAACAAACACCATCAGAGACACCTGTAGAGCATCTTTATAGTCACCCAGTTACGTTGTGACATTTGATAGCACACTAAGTGTTCCTCCGGTATTCGGGAGTTACATAATCTCATAGTCATAGGAACATGTATAAGTTATGGAGAAAGCAATAGCAGTAAACTAAACGATCATCGTGCTAAGCTAACGGATGGGTCAATTCAATCACATCATTCTCTAATGATGTGATCCCGTTTATCAAATGACAACTCTTTGTCCATGGCTAGGAAACTTAACCATCTTTGATCAACGAGCTAGTCAAGTAGAGGCATACTAGTGACACCCTGTTTGTCTATGTATTCACACATGTACTAAGTTTCCGGTTAATAAAATTCTAGCATGAATAATAAACATTTATCATGATATAAGGAAATATAAATAACAACTTTATTATTGCCTCTAGGTCATACTTTTTGGATTTCGTAGTAATTTCAAAAAAATTCCTACGCACACGCAAGATCATGGTGATGCATAGCAACGAGAGGGGGAGAGTGTGATCTACGTACCCTTGTAGATCGACAACGGAAGCGTTAACTTGGTTGATGTAGTCATACGTCTCCACGGCCCGACCGATTAAGCACCGAAACTACGGCACCTCCGAGTTCTAGCACACGTTCAGCTCGATGACGACCCCCAGACTCCGATCCAGCAAAGTGTCGGGGAAGAGTTCCGTCAGCACGACGGCGTGGTGACGATCTTGATGTTCTACCGTCGCAGGGCTTCGCCTAAGCTACAATATTATCGAGGACTATGATGGAAGGGGGCACCGCACACGGCTAAGAATATGATCACGTGGATCAACTTGTGTCTCAAGGGGTGCCCCTTGCCTCCGCATATAAAGGCTCAAAGGGGGGGCTGGCCGGCCAAGAGGAGGTGCGCCAGGAGGAGTCCTACTCCCTTCGGGAGTAGGACTCCCCCCTTTCCTAGTTGGAATAGGATTCGCGGAGGGGGGGAAAGAGGAGAGAGAGGAGGAAGGGGGGCCGGCCCCCTCTCCTTGTCCTATTCGGACCAAGGGGGGAGGGGTGCGCGGCCCATCTATGGCCACCTCTCCTCTGTTCCACTAAGGCCCACTAAGGCCCATATACCTCCCGGGGGTTCCGGTAACCTCCCGGTACTCCGGTAAAATCCCGATTTCACCCGGAACACTTCCGATATCCAAACATAGGCTTCCAATATATCAATCTTTATGTCTCGACCATTTCGAGACTCCTCGTCATGTCCGTGATCACATCCGGGACTCCGAACAAACTTCGGTACATCAAAATGTATAAACTCATAATATAACTGTCATCATAACCTTAAGTGTGCGGACCCTACGGGTTCGAGAACAATGTAGACATGACCGAGACACGTCTCCGGTCAATAACCAATAGCGGAACCTGGATGCTCATATTGCCTCCTACATATTCTACGAAGATCTTTTATCGGTCAGACCGCATAACAATATACGTTGTTCCCTTTGTCACCGGTATGTTACTTGCCCGAGATTCGATCATCGGTATCCCATACCTAGTTCAATCTTGTTACCGGCAAGTCTCTTTACTCATTCCGTAATACATCATCTCGCAACTAACTCATTAGTTGCAATGCTTGCAAGGCTTAAGTGATGTGCATTACCGAGAGGGCCCAGAGATACCTCTCCGACAATCGGAGTGACAAATCCTAATCTCGAAATACGCCAACCCAACATGTACCTTTGGAGACACCTGTAGAGCACCTTTATAATCACCCAGTTACGTTGTGACGTTTGGTAGCACACAAAGTGTTCCTCCGGCAAACAGGAGTTGCATAATCTCATAGTCATAGGAACATGTATAAGTCATGAAGAAAGCAATAGCAACATACTAAACGATCGGGTGCTAAGCTAATGAAATGGGTCATGTCAATCAGATCATTCAACTAATGATGTGATCCCGTTAATCAAATGACAACTCTTTGTCCATGGTTAGGAAACATAACCATCTTTGATTAACGAGCTAGTCAAGTAGAGGCATACTAGTGACACTCTGTTTGTCTATGTATTCACACATGTATTATGTTTCCGGTTAATACAATTCTAGCATGAATAATAAACTTTTATCATGATATAAGAAAATAAATAATAACTTTATTATTGCCTCTAGGGCATATTTCCTTCAATATTTCCTTCAAATCTTTCAGCTACCCCACGCACCGTCTATAGTATACATCAGAGCTTCAAAAATCTTATATGTCTCTCAGATGAAACACAGAACTAATGTGAGATCTCATCTGACAAAAAAACGACTGTCTTGAGAAAAAAGCAAGAAACCTAACATCCCAGTTTCAAGTTGATCCAGAAGTCAATCAGGAAACGCGCTGACCTAAGTAAGTAGGATGCAATAAGAACCATGGTCCCTACTCCCTAGTACAGCAAGGAGAGGAACACCACATGCAAAAGCCATTGCGACGGCGGCAAGCAACAACGTCAGAGTGACCCACAACATTTTCATTTGATTCGCAGTGTGATGTGGACACATCAACACCTTGTAGATTTCTTTTTCGCATTTTTCACTTGCTAAATAACCTGCTCGATAGGATGCGGTTATTTTAAATAGTTAGAGTAACATCATTCATACGATTAAAAAGTACATAGACACATATATTGAGTTTAGGCATAAATTTAGTTAAATGAGACACAAGAGCAAACGCATACGAACTTGTCCGGTAACCATTGGATACCGACAGATTCAGCTTGAAAAAAAGGTAAGAAACCCAACGGTGTGTGCCTGATTCGTCTTGCACAGAACCTGCGTTTTTTCGTGGGCACAAAGAACAACATCAGTAAACAAAACAAATTCCAAAGTTGGAGGAAGGATTGGGGGAAGAGGAGATGTAGGAAGGAGGAAGAATTGGAGCGAATTGGAGACATGAGAATAACATATCGTTGCTTGAGATTGGTTTTCGGGAGTGAGGAGAGTGGGGAACGAGCAACAACACAGTTGGGATGATATAGGCATGTATAAGTTGAATGAAAATTATGAATCACCAATTGTAACTGACCTACAATAACCAGCAGTCCGCGCATTGACCGGTAGTGATGGTTGATTAAACTCTCAATCAATCATCGTCAGTTGACAATAGAACTTCAAAGGACAGATGCATGTTTTCTGCCACAGACCATCCTCCCACGCTGTGCAACCGAACGGATCGAGCCAACCCAGTGCCCCATCGCCCGGCGAGGCGCGTCACGAACCAGCGTGGTCGCCATGGATCGTTGCTCTAGCCCGACATCGGTCGTCACCTAGGCCGATCGCATCTGGAGAGAGCCGCTGGGCAAAGGGATGGGAGGCACCCGACTCTACCGATTGAGATAATGTATTTACTTTTTTTTGGAAAAAGGCACTTATGCTGCTATGGGCCCGAAAGAGGGCAACGACCCATTAGGCCGAAGTTTACCACATAGGCCAAAAAATGCGACCAAAGCAGCGGCCCATAACACTTGGCAGACGTTAACAACGAACTGAGACTGAATAGGGGTGATCCAGAGCATATTTAACGATCATAAATGCATTGAACTAAGGATCCAATGGGTGAAAACGCTAATGGCTTGAGAGAGCAGAAAAAGTGCTCAGTTATAATGTATCTAAATGGGTTTCTCTACCTTTTTATCGATTTTCTTTTAGTTTTTTAGTTTTAGTTTTACCTTTTTCATATTTTTCTTTTATTGTAATTTGTTTTTTCTTCTTCTAAATTCTTGTTGACTTTTTTCAAATGCACGTTGAACATTTTCTCGAATACGCATTGAATAATTTTGATACACATAAAAAAAATAGATACGTGTTGAACATTTGCCAAATGCATGTTGACCATTTTTTCAATATATAGTGGATATTTTATAAAATACCCGTTGAAAATTTTAAAATGCTGATTAATTTTTCTAATACACTGTGCATATTTTGTAAGAAATGTCATTAATTTTTTTTGTAAAACATGCAAAATATTTCTTAATTGTTCATGAACCTTTTTTATAAAACGGCACAAACATTTATTATGTGTTATGCATTTCAAAAAATTGCATGAACATATTTTTACTTTTTATGATTTTTTTAGAAAAAGTCTTATCATCGTATTTTAAATGCTTGAGCATTTTAAAAATGGCATGAACAATTTTTTAATTCTATGAATAGTTTTTTCGCAATTTATATTTTCATTGATATTTATGGAAATTTGACGAACATATTTTCAAAATGTGTGAACGTTTTTAATGGCATGAAGAATTTTTTTAATGGTGTGGATAAATTTTTACATTTAATAAGCATTGTTTCCACACACATCGAATGTTTAATTTTTATGTATAATCATTTTTGTTGAATATGTAGATAGAGAGAGTAATTTATAACATTAAAAAAGGGCCTTGGAGCGACTCCATGCACATGCTGCCGTATTTGCTCCATGGGTCTTGCCCTACGTGGCTCTATGCTGCTGCTGCTGCATCATCGAAATTGATTGGCATTGGGTTAGTCGATTTGGTAATCAATGACATATTAGAAATTGGCTGACCAAATCATAAAACTAGGCAACTTCCCCTTCTTCTCACTGCATCACTCTACCGTGAGTGGCTTCCCCTGCCAGTGTCAACCACTAGAACCCCGTTTGATAGCAAAATATTTTCTATATATTTTGAGAATACTACAGTTTCTTGGAATACCATGGTTTTAATTATTGTGAGCTGTTTGGCAGCAACAAAAAACTGTAGTATTCATACTACAGTTTTTTCAAAACCATGGTATTTTCTCTGCAGATAAAACAGAGAACGCAAAAAGAACGAGTGTTATCTTCGACTCACTCCAAACTCGTCACCACCACCTGTCGTCTTGGTCGGCGGTCATGGACAAATAAAAAACAACAAAGGGGAGGAAAATGGTCAGTACACTGTCCTTCATTGCATCCTCCTGCTTGCTGCTTCCGATTTTCCCTACTGAAGTCATCTCATCCCAATTTGTGTTCCCTACATTATCAGACCGTCATCTAGCGAAGGTGTGTGGGGGATTTGGTTTTGTTTTTGCTATGTATGTTGGACTTGCCAGGTCGAGATGGACTGGTCATGTCCTTGTTGCACATAATGACATGTGTGGTAGTCAACAACCAACTCCCTTTTATCAGTGTAACATCGAGCTTGTATATGGTGTGTTCATATTGGCTGTTCAGCTAGTGCATGGTCGTACTAGTTTGTGCATGGCCGTTCATCAACTTGCAACTTCTAGCAAGCTAGAAATGAGCGTGTTGACAACCAACTCCCTTTTATCAGTGTAACATCGAGCTTGTATATGGTGTGTTTATATTGGCTGTTCAGCTAATGCATGGTCGTACTAGTTTGTGTATGGCCGTTCATCAACTTGCAACTTCTAGCAAGCTAGAAATGAGCGTGTTGACAACCAACTCCCTTTTATCAGTGTAACATCGAGCTTGTATATGGTGTGTTCATATTGGCTGTTCAGCTAGTGCATGGTCGTACTAGTTTGTGCATGGCCGTTCATCAACTTGCAACTTCTAGCAAGCTAGAAATGAGCGTGTCGACAACCAACTCCCTTTTATCAGTGTAACATCGAGCTTGTATATGGTGTGTTCATATTGCCTGTTCAGCTAGTGCATGGTCGTACTAGTTTGTGTATGGCCGTTCATCAACTTGCAACTTCTAGCAAGCTAGAAATGAGCGTGTTTGTAACTGCAACGCATACAGGCTTTTGCCAAACATGTCCACGGTATTCTCAATACTTCAAAATTTGTTGTAATGTCAAAATTGTGGTATTTTATACCTACTTGTTAAATTACTATAGTTTTCCAATACTTTAGTTTTTCAATACTTCGCTATCATACACAACCTAGGTGGCGAATTTGCCTTTTAAATTTCCGTATGCCGAGACCCTCTACACATATCATTGTGTTAAATAGTGGATTATGCCAAATAGCAGCGGTCCTTCAAATCAACTATAACGAGAGTATAACCGGCTATTTCATAACTTTTTCTGACAATTGTACAGAAACTTATAGGCTATTATTTAGCGGCACCCTGCTCAAAGCCTCAAACTGCTATAGCGTGGGCTATAGCCGGCTATTTAAAAAATTGACAAATACTAGCATTTTCGAACTTTTAGTGCCCCAAAAATTGAAATTATCTATACAAAGCTACATCAATTGTTCGGAGAACATATATTTTCACACTGAGAATGTACGTGGCAGCTACACCTTCTTTGCTGCGGATAGACATAAACAAATACAGTACTGTGCACGAAACATACAGGGCAAATATGGAACATCTAAACCACGAAAAACAACGTGCAGAGAGGTCGAACAGCGCATGCATGCATGCACGAACGGTCGCTGGCCTGAGAATCACATGACGGTGCACGCACTGGGCGGGTACTCCTCGTAGATGAACCTCCCCTCCTGCACGATCCGGCAGCCCTTGCACCCTCTGCACGACGACGCCGGCCCGCCGCAGCCCATCGGCGGGGGCTGCATCATCTGCAGCGGCGTCGGCATCGCCGGCGGCCACGCCCCGTACGCGCTGCCGCCTCCGCCGCCACACGAGCCGCACCCTCCTCCGCAGTACGCCGAGCCTCCGCACGGCTGCCTCTTCGGGATCGCCGGCGCCGCCGAGGGCGGGTGCTGAGGAATCGGGTGCTGAGGGTGGTGGGGGGCGGGGTACGCCGGCATCTGCGGCGGCTCGCACGGCCACTGCGGCTGCTGGGGCTGCGGGTACTGGTGCACGCCTCCCCAGTGGCTCGGGTCGCTGCACGGCCACGGGTAGCAGAGGTTACAGATCTGCGTGAACTGCAGGTTCACAGTCGTCGACGGCGCGGCCGGTTTGGTCTCCTCCTTGGACTTGGGCTTCTCCTCCGGCTTCTTATCGTCTGGCTTCTTCTCGTCGGGTTTCTTCTTTTCCTCCGGCTTCTTCTCGTCGGGCTTCTTCTTCTCATCCGGCTTCTTCTCATCCGGCTTCTTCTCATCCGGTTTCTTGCAGCAACACTTGCAGCCATCGGCGGCCGGCTTCTTCTCCTCGGGCTTCTTCTCCTCTGGCTTCTTCTCCTCCGGCTTCTTGGCATCGGGCTTCTTCTCTTCAACGATCTTGATATCCTTGATCGCCTTGCAGGCCTTGCATCGCAGCTTCTTGGACAGCTTCGCCGTGTCGAATGGGCCAGAGATAGTCACCGTGTTCTTCTTCGTGTCGAAAATGATGGTCCTGATCTTCTCCTTCTCTGATCCATCAAAGTTAATTGCATCGAAGTTAATAAGCAAAACATAAAATGATTCCACTTCTTATTACAGGGTTAATTTGACAAAATTAAATCGAGTGCTTGACTATTGTATTGTACTACGTACCTTGGAGTTTGCCTAGCACTTTCTGAATCTTCTTGTAGCATTTCTCGCATTCGAGGTTGGCTTCAATGATCAACGTGGATACCTGGTGGATACAAGCATGGCAGGAGAATCAACACAAAGAGCTCACAACACCATCACTACAACTTCGAAATTAACCATGCATGCAAAATTGCACGCAAGCATGCATGAAGCAGGGCACTCACCTTCTCTGCCATGGCTGGGGCTGAGCGAACTCCAAGTCTCCAACGAACGTTTAATCGCAGGGTTGCCGCAAAAGGAAGAGAGAATATATATAGGGGACTCGTCCTATAATCCAGTGTTGCTGCAGCACGCTTGTGGTCACGATGAGATGGCGTGGCAGTGGTTACGTTCCACCAACGCCATGACCCGTCACACGCTAGTCCAGGCCAAAAACTACAATTTTTTAGCCAGGCATAATCGAATAGGAACGCCACATTTGCGCACCCACCGTATATTGCACCCCAGGAAAAGAACAAAAATATAATTGCATGCACAGCGCCGGCATAGCCGGTGAAGGGGGAATATGGCATCACATGAGCGTGATGAAGACCTAATCCGTAGTTTAAGCATAAGATTCGGGGCAACAACATTTCCCCGCCATGATCACCACGGAGCATGAGCTAGCCCGAACATGGGACAAATAAGTCGCCGTAGTTGGTCCGGACACTGCTGGCACTACGCCTGGGCATGTTGCCAAAACGCCACGAGGCGAACCTTCTCACGGCTTGTTTCCCGTACCGGGGTGCATAGAAAACGCGCATGTCGGCCGCACCGAGCCGTCCTCACGTACGTACATGGAACTCGATGACGATTTGGGGGTATATCTTTCGGAGTTTCGGTGATGGGTGAGCTGCAACAACCCATCGATCGGCCAACCTCATGTCCAAGTGAGAATGATCACGTAGATGGCTAGCTAGGCTGCGTACACATGGCATGGATGCCAACAATGGTCAACGACGACAGCTACGTCGAAATGATCGGCTGGCTAGCATGTACGATTGGATCGTCGCCGACCACCGGTATGGACGGGTGGGCGGCAAGGTGCTGCAAACCGGGGGAGAGCATGTCGTGGAGCATCTTTCTTGTGACCTGGGTTGTTTGCTATACTGATTAACGCGCGTTTCGAAGGAATAATGAGGTGCCTGCATCGTCAGAGGGACCTAACAAGTTGTTCTGGAAGAAACTATGGCGACTACAGGTGCCCCCCAAAGTCCGTAATTTTTGGTGGCGTGTTGTTAAGGGATTCATTCCGACAAAGGGGGTCTTATGCAGTAGGCATATCAAACCAATCAGTTTCTGTGATGCATGCGGACAAGAGGAATCCATAAGGCATGCATTGTTCGATTGCACTTGGGCAAGGCTTTTCTGGCAAGAGATCAAACATGCCACATCCGTCAAGTTGCCTGCACTACATCCGGAGACCTGGGCGATGGATATAGTTGAAGGTTTCAAGGTGAAACAGTCGGATGCTTGCATCATTTTATGCGGATCATGGGCAGTATGGACTGAGAGAAATGCACGGACGCACGGCGAGGATACTCGTTCAGTGTTGCAGGCTGTTAAATGGGCTATGGACTCTGCTGTAGATCTTGCTGAAACGGGCAAGCAACAAGCAGTTAAACAGGTCAAGGAAGTACAGAGTTGAAAACCACCAGAGGAACCTTTTCTCAAGATTAATGTGGATGCTTGCTTCGACAAACATACACACCAGGGAGGAACTGGCCTGGGGGTTCGCAACCATGAAGGAAGGCTCATCCGCGCACAAGCACTCTGGTATGAAACTGGGATGTCAGCTATGGCTATGGAAGCATTTGCAGTAAGAGATGGTGTACAGCTAGCTTCTGATTTGGGGTTCAGGAGGGTAATCATTGAAACTGATGCACAACTAGTGGTGAAACAGTGGGGTTCTCTAAGTGTTGATCGCTCGGAGATAGCTACCACTCTGAATGAAATACAAGAGCTAAGCGGGAATTTTGATGATTTTCGTCTGGAATTCATATCGAGGGAGGCGAATGAATTGGCGCATCTGTGTGCAAAGCAATGTAATTCTTTTAGAAAACGTTGTTTATGGATAAATTATATTCCCACCTTTCTTATGACTTGTGTAAGGAAGGAATGTAATCCGTTGATTAATAAAGCTCTTGATTCTTAAAAAAACGCGCGTTTAAGCGCTGTTGCGGTGGGGCCGGATTTGGCTACGGCGAGGTGACGGAGTGGACGGAGGCGCCGCCGAGGTGGCGGAGGGGCAAAAGGGTGTTTCAGCCTGGAAAAAAATCACAACTTTTTTCTTGCGACAAGACTTATATTGGAGTTGTAAGGACCTGGTCTCACGCTTCCAACCTGTAGACCAACTCTATCGGACGACATCTGGCAGTATGAATCATAAAGCATCCGGGCAGCTTCTTCTCCCCCACTGTGAAAACGCATCTGCCATTCCTTTGGCAAGTTCGCCATGCGCCCATGCTCGCCGCTCGTGCTTTGCCCCCGTTGGTGCACATGATGTCTGCCGCTGTTGCTCTGTCCTCGCCGGTGCAGCCACACTCCTTAGCGCCGGCTTGATTTCCCTTCTGCAGAAAATACTGCAACACCGCTTTTGCTGCAAAGGGAGGGGCGCATTGGATAGTCAATTGTCAGGCCCATCCAATGCATGGTCAGCAAGGCGGTGAATATTCCTCGGTTATCCATCAAAGGACGCGCAGAACTTGGTACCAAAACAACCCCTATGAGAGACTGTAAAGGGAGGCACATACAAGATTATGATTCTTATTTCAACCATAAATTGCGACTTGTGCATCACTTGTCAGGTTATAACATTGATTATACTTGTCTTGCGTACAATGGGTGTAAACATTCAAATTTGTGCATCCATGATATTCGGATTATCTAAAGTACTTGCTTCTACAAAAGTTATGTTTAATCCCTGCCAACATCTCCCATTCGGTTAAATCCTGGGTACCATTTAAAACCAAGTTTAATGAACAAGGTTATCTACACGTATCAAGATTTTGTGCCAAGCACCACAGGTTATTCATGTGATGAATAGAATTGTATCGAGAGAGACAATGGAACAAATGATTCGAACAACACTTTATTGATGATGAATGAGCACTTATATACAATGGGAACAGTTGCCTCGGAGGGACACGATGGTCCGTAGAGATGCCATTCCAGGAACCGCCGTGAGGGTTGCTGGAAGTGTGCAACCGCACATCTAGGAAGGAGCGGGGATTATTCCTTAATAACCACAAGAGTTATTTAGTTTTAACAATTCATGCACAGGTTGAGCACATAAGAAGTAAGACAACCAGAAAAGAAGATAAAGACATATAGCAACAAAAGTAGAGAGCTATAATACTATGGGCAAAAAATACCACAAACTAATACAAGACAAGTTCATAAATTTGCCAATAATTATTTAAGGGCTGCACCAACTCCTGGACCCCCAAAGCTGCAATTGGCGTGTTTTTTGTCAAGCCAGTACTCCCTCCGGTCCTTTTAGTTTGCATATAAGTTTTGTCCGAAGTCAAAGTATCTCTATTTTAACCGAACTTATAGAAAAAAGTATCACCATTTACAATAGCAAAACATTATTGTTAGATTCATTATGAAATGTAGTTTTGTAGTATATATATTTGGTCTAGTAGATGTTGATATCTTTTAATATAAATTTGGTCAAACTCAAACTTTGTAGAGTTTGACTTGACACAAATCTAATACGCGGAGTAAAAAGAACCGGAGGGAGTACAAAGAACAGTAGAAGTAAAAATGACATCCAGATCCGTAGATCACAACTAACGACAACAAAAAGCACTAGAGCGAGCCCAAGATGCATCGCCGTCATCGCCCCTCCATCACGGGAGCCGGGCAACCTTGTTGTAACAGACAATTGGGAAGTCGCCGTGTTAAGGCCCAATATGACGTAGCAATATGACATGCACGCCAGGACAACAACCATCGCCGATGAAAAAAACATAGATCAGAAGGATCCAACCTGAAGACAGACGAACACATACGATGATACGAACAAAATCCAACAAAGACAAACGCCGACCAAATCCCACGTGATCCGTCGGAGACAAATCTCCACACACCCTCTAATGACGCTAGATGAACAAACGCCGACCAAATCCCACGTGATCCGTCGGAGACAAATCTCCACACACCCTCTAATGACGCTAGATGAACAAACTGGGGCTAGACAGGGAGAACCTTAGTCCAACTTCAAAGAGTCATTGCTATCTCTTCTTCCTGCACTGGATACTAGACGAACACAGAAAAGCACCTAAAAACAAAGTAGGAGCCTTCCCACCAGCAAAGGCCGAGATCCACAACACATTCATGGTGTAAGGCCACAGAAGGCGAAGCCAATCTGCAGCGGCGCCAACAGGTGGCACAGATTCCTAATCGCCCTTGCGCAAGCGCACGAGGTGAAGGGCCAGGAGACGTACATGTTTTAGTCCCTAGCTTTCCACTATAATATCCAGCGAAAGACACTTCTTTTAAATGATACTCCCTCCGTCTCAAAATATAAGAACATTTTTAACACTAGCATAGTATCAAAAAAGTTCTTATATTCTAGGACAGAGGGAGTAGAAAAGAAAAGCAATGGACAACTACTGTTAGAACAAAGAAATAAACTATGGTTTAAAATGCGTCTGTTTGACATGGGGTCATGGGTTGCTATGGAGGGTTCAAAACAGGTCAAATTTTGAGTCTTTGTGCAGGATATTTTTTCAGGAAATAATGAATGTAGTAGGAGCAAAGGATAAGGATTGGTGGTTTCTTCTCGCTCCCAAGTCCATACCAGGGATGTATGGTTTCTACCAGAACTTTATCATAGTCTAGTAGCCGATAGCCCGATACTCACCAAATAGTAATGAGGATACAAGCAGCTCGACCAAACAAATGACTTTTATGCCTTACCATTTTCATAACAATATTTAGTAATGGTTGTGTGCAACAGAGTTCACCATAAACAACAATAAAATACGTTCACAAGCTTGCCAATTAATTATTTAAGGCTGCAGTAGCTCATGGACCCCCAAAAGCTGCACTTGGCACCTGAACATTCCATGAGAAGCACCATAGAGCAACGATACTTCCAGTACAACAGAGTTTACCATAAACCATAAGACAAGACGAGTTCATAATTTTGCCAATTAGTTATTTATTTAAGGGCTGCACTACCTCCTGGACCCCCCGAAGCGGCACTTGGGACCTGACCAAAGGTAGATAGATACACATGTGTCAATCTAACGAATCATTTCGGAAAGTGTATGAAAGACACTTTTTTAGGTGATACAGTAGTAAGGAAAGCAATGAACAACTACTGCTAGAACAGAGAAATAAATTCAGTTTAGTGGTCTACTTGTTGCCAGTATTTTCACAATGACAAAACCTAAAAAATAACACAACTATTTAATACATTTTTTGAAAATTTGGTCTGCTAAGCTTGTCAATCTCATGGCAATTAGAGCAAATTTAAAATGCCTCTGTTTTACACGGGTTGCTACGGAGGGTTTAAAACAGGTCAAATTTTGAGTCTATGTGCAGGTTTTCTCATGAAGTAATGAAGGTAGTAGGAGCAAAGGATAAGGATTCGTAGCTAACTAATTGCATCTTCTCTCTGCCAAACCCATATGAGCAATGTATGGTTTCTCATGATCACAGCAGAACTTGATATTTTCACCATAGCCTTGTTGGCGATGCTCGGCCAAATAGTATTGGGGATCTAAGTAGCTCGACCACACAAATAACTTCTATGCCCTACACTTTTCATGAAAGAATTTAGTGATGGTTGTGTGCATAATGCAAGCTAAAGAAGACTGACTAAACACAACAGGTTGACGATGGCAAATGAACAGTCTTTTATACCCTAAAAAACCGAAATTGTCTGCCAAGTTCACTACACATAAGAGCAGAAGACATACATGCAAATATAGAAAATAATAAAAACTACTCCCTCCGTCCCATAATGTAAGACATTTTTTAACACTACAATAATGTCAAAAAGCGTCTTACATTATGAGACGGAGGGAGTAGATGAGTTCATATAATAATGAAGTAATGCACAGTAGCGCTGGAAGAGCTTGGACTATTTTTCTTACTACGTGGAGGAAACAGCCGAGCAATCTCCGCCTTAGTCATATCTGCAAATGGGCCCAGTTGCGACACTTGCGACGATCCAGAATTGTTATTTTTGTACACAGACATTGCACGAGCCCTAAATGACCTGAACCGGCGGGTCATTTCTTTATGGTCACGAGATACCCCCCGATACTTGCACCAGCATTTATACAAGGCCCACAGGGATTCCTTGGACTTAATGGAATTCTCATCAACCAGGGGAAAGGTTTTTTCTGGATCGATGTCTGCCGCAAAGCCGCTGAGTGCGAGATTTTCTTCTGACTCGGAACCGTCTGCCATTCAGTAGCACAGAGTTAAAATTCGATTGTAAAATAACATCATTTGTAATAATGCTCTCAACGGAATTGATTTGATTTAAGGCAGAGACATTAAGATATCATGAATCATCATAAACCAGTTTTTTAACCACTTAGTTTTACTAAGAAAAATATGCTTGCTAGATGTCCGAATGAATAGTGCCCAATCTCTGCCTGCTTATTCAAATAGATCTACTGACAAGAAGAAATAATATGGGAATTTAGGGTATTATTAAATTCAGATCCAAGTAAGGCGAATTCCTTTTCATATCCAAAGCCCAAGAATCCTTAGTATTCAGATACAAATTCTGAAAGAGTTATCATCCAATTAAGGAGAATTCCTTTGGAATTCGGGATTCAGATCCAATTTCGAAAAGAGCTATCAAAATAACATGGGAATTTTAGGTATGAAATTCAGATCCAAGTAAGAAGAAATACTTTGGGAATTTTGGCATTCAGGACTTAGATCCAAATTACGAAAGAGCTGTCTCGGATTACCTGCAGCTGCAGACATGCGACGGATGGAATCGCCAGTCAGATAGAGCCGGGGGAGACACGGAGAGATGCCACCAGCAGTATCTCCAATGGGGCGTGATGCTAGGGCTGCCCGAACGAGCTTGTGCACGATGGAAGCCATAGCCTATGTCGGGGCGTGGTTCTGGAATTAGGGTTTTTGTGTGTTGCCGGTCCCCGATTTATATAGATCGAGGGTTCTCTTGAAGCCGTTGGACCGCTCTCGCCTTCGATCTCCTCCGCACACAATCATACACCGAGCGTCAGCCCAGGGCATGTGTGGGCTGTGCGGCCGAAACTGAGAGGCTCCTGGTAGGATGTATATAAAGCCCATCGGGCCAACCCAGCGAATCCAGCAACCCAAGAGAGGGGAATGAAAACCTCAAAAAGGAAAACAAAAAAAAGCAGGGAATGAAAACCTCAAAAAGAAAAAAAAAGCGGGGAATGAAAACCTCAAAAGAAAAAAGAAAAATAGAGAGAGAGAAGAAGTCCCCTCGTCAAAAACAAAAGAGAGGGTTGATAGACAAAAACAAGGGAAGAAGTAACGTAAAAAAAGAGAAGTGAAGAAGGAAAGGTGCTAGGCTACCCACACACGCAGGAAACATGAGCAACGCCCCCGAAAAAAAAAACATGAGCAACTCCAACGGTTCCCCTGTCTGTGAAGTAACCGCCGTTTACAAGAAATTGGAGCAAAAAAACATTTTCAACAGTTCTCGTAAACTGATTTATCTTTAGAGGATCCTGTAAAAAAGGTTATTTCTCCCCGCTGATTTATGGGGAAATGACCTTCTCATATCTTTTTGAAGGGATCATAACCGCTATGAAACTTCCACGTGCAACCTGTCAAACGCCGCCGCCCCACCGAAAACTCGCGATGCGTCGGAGTGCTGCCGCTGCCACGCCAGGACGCCATCGTGTTGTCGCGCCACCATGCTGGATGGACACCGCCTCGCCACCGCGCCACTACGCTAGGAGGACGTCGCGCCGCCGCCTCTCGTGCCGCCACACGCGGCCTCTCGCTGGCGGCACCAATCACCTGCGCCGCCGCCTGTTGATACGTCTCCAACGTATCTATAATTTTTTATTGTTTCATGCTATTATATTACCAATATAAGATGATTTATATGCAATTATATATATCATTTTTTGGGACTAACCTAGTGCCCGTTGGCACTTGTTATTTTTTGTTGTACCAAACGAAGTCCAAACATGATGAAATTTTACGATGGTTAAACTTGACGATGTAACACCCCAAAAATTTAACCATGATTTGTTAGTTAAAATTTTGCCTTGGTAAATAAAATTTTCATTTTTCTGGATTTTCTTTGATTTCAGAACCACTCTTTTCTTTGATATTGTGGAGTTTTCACCTCAAGTGAAAACTTTTCAAAAACATTGTTGGACTTGCATATCTTCCCAAGATCTTTTCTTTTTATCAGTGTAATTTTTTTCTACAAATTATTTCTTTCTGAGCTTTATTCCTTTAAAATGATTTTTCATTAGTTTTAGAGCTCTATTTGCACTACAACCATTTGATAAATGCATTTAAAATTTTCACCAAAAATTGGGGATGTCATGTGATGTTCCTAAATCACTTTTATGCAAAAAAATCTTTTAGTCATTGGAGATTTTGAGCCCTACCTCAAGTTTTCAAATCTGGTCCAGTTTGTAAGATTGCACTACAACCTATTTAAATATTTCTTTAAAGTTTCCATCAAAATTATGGGATGTTAGTAGGAGTATATTATTCAACTTTATGCAAAAACCCATTGGTGTTCTTTGAAAAATTTGAGCAAATCATCCTCATCTTCATTCTGGTCCAGCTTGGTGAATTGTACTGCAACCATATTTTTTCTTGTTCCTTTTGCCATGGGATTTGTCCTGCTTGAAGTACACCCTACCAAACCCTTAAGTCCAGGAGTTTGGACCCATTGGAGTATTTTTGGTGCATGTATTAATGCCTTTTATTTTCTGTCCAGAACTGAAGATTTGCAAAACTTGCAGTAGCAAGTTTCTGGTTTTGCCCAAATGGCCTTGCCATCATCACCTACACCTAAAGAGACCCCAATCTGGAGATTTTGGCCACCCCAAAAGATGCCTAGAAGCCCAAGGCATTCTGTGAAACACTTTGTGTGCATAGCCAGATTTGACATGATTTTTAGTTTGCATTGTGAACTTGATCCTCTGACCCAACAAACTTGTCCACTAAGCTCCTAGCCACCCCTAACCCAGACCTGTTAACTACCAGCCTCGCTCAAGCCCTCTAGCACACGATGGCATTACGTCGAGCACTTGGTGTGCGTGCTCTGGGCGTGGCCAGAGCGCGCGTTTTGCACGTGCATGCGCCCGAGTCGCCGCGTCTGGCCCTTGGCCTTTGCTCGCCTGCAGAGCCACGCCCGCCCTCATCCACTCATCAGAGCCACCCAGGCCACCCCTGGAGCCCCGCAGCGCCGCCGTCAGGTCGGCCATGGCGGCTAGCGGACGGCCGCAGTAGGCTACTGCCATGGACGGCGCCGCCCGAGCCACAGCCGCGTGCCAGCTGCCCCTGGAACAGCCCGAGCTTATCCTCAAGCATGTCCGCTAGCGCCCGTCGCCGCCACGCGCCCCCTGACTACAGAACAGCGGTTCGCCGACGATCTTATTCCCGGCCGCCGCAGAACCGACCTCGGCCGCCTATAAAAGGGGCCCCGAGCTCCTCCAAACCCACAGGCCACCTCAAGCCATCCCCCTAGTACTACCACGGCCAGCAATCGATGGCGGGAGGCCTTCTTCCTCGTCTCCGGCTAGTTCGGCCGCCGCCACACTCCGGTGCTGTGCGTCGCGAACAGAGCCTCTCCAGTCCATCCAGTGCCACCATTCTCCTCCCCTCGACCGTGCGGAGCTGCCCAGCCTCTCAGCTTCGACCAGGAACCACCGTAGCCCAAACCCCCAAATCCTCCCGAAGCCACCTCCGCCGCGGAGCTCGCCGCCGGCGACTCCCTTCGTCCCCGCCAGCCTGTCGACCACCGGGAGGACCGCCCTGGACTGGCGGATCCATCCCTGCCCTCGGAACCCCGTGGGGAGCCGCGGTTCATCGACGGCGATCGCCGGAGCCCCGCCTCTGCTCGGCCAGAGGAGAAAGAAGACCGCGGGGGACTGGTCAAACCTGACCAGTGGGCCCCATGGACCCACTGTCAGTGACCCCGAGCCGGCCCGCGCTGTTTTAAGTGGAGGTGTAAACCCAGAAGTATGTCTCCTCCATCTCGAAAACGTATTCTTAATCGAACCGTTTTCTTTTTCTGTTTTATTTAAAAACAGAGTTTTGACTGGCTATACCTTTTAAAATATAAGTCCAATTGATTTGATTCTTTTTCTGTTGTTTCTCAAATTTGGTCTAGTTTATTTTCATATTTATTTGAAAAATTTCCAAACAACTTTTTATGTACTGTTTTGAAACTATGTGTTAATTCAAATTTTCTTAAATAGGATTTTTGAAGAAGAAGGCAACTTTAAAAAAAAGTGCACCCCACTTGCATACTCTTGAAGGCAAGCATTCTGAACCCTGGCATAATATTTTTTGTGAGTTGTTTGATACGGTTACAACCCCACCTTGACATGGAGCATTCGTTATTTTATGTGATGATATGTGAAGGAAATATGCCCTAGAGGCAATAATAAAGTCATTATTTATTTCCTTATATCATGATAAATGTTTATTATTCATGCTAGAATTGTATTAACCGGAAACATAATACTTGTGTGAATACATAGACAAACAGAGTGTTACTAGTATGCCTCTACTTGACTAGCTCGTTAATCAAAGATGGTTATGTTTCCTAACCATAGACATGAGTTGTCATTTGATTAACGGGATCACATCATTAGGAGAATGATGTGATTGACATGACCCATTCCATTAGCTTAGTACCCGATCGTTTAGTATGTTGCTATTGCTTTCTTCATGACTTATACATGTTCCTATGACTATGAGATTATGCAACTCCCGTTTATCGGAGGAACACTTTGTGTGCTACCAAACGTCACAACGTAACTGGGTGATTATAAAGGTGCTCTACAGGTGTCTCCAAAGGTACATGTTGGGTTGGCGTATTTCGAGATTAGGATTTGTCACTCCGATTGTCGGAGAGGTATCTCTGGGCCCTCTCGGTAATGCACATCACTTAAGCCTTGCAAGCATTGCAACTAACAAGTTAGTTGTGGGATGATGTATTATGGAACGAGTAAAGAGACTTGCCAGTAACAAGATTGAACTAGGTATTGAGATACCGACGATCGAATCTCGGGCAAGTAACATACCGATGACAAAGGGAACAACGTATGTTGTTATGCGGTCTGACCGATAAAGATCTTCGTAGAATATGTGGGAGCCAATATGAGCATCCAGGTTCCGCTATTGGTTATTGACCGGAGACATGTCTCGGTCATGTCTACATTGTTCTCGAACCCGTAGGGTCTGCATGCTTAACGTTACGATGACAGTTTCATTATGAGTTTATATGTTTTGATGTACCGAAGGTTGTTCGGAGTCCCGGATGTGATCACGGACATGACGAGGAGTCTCGAAATGGTAGATACATAAAGATTGATATATTGGACGACTATATTCGGACACCGGAAGTGTTCCGGGTGATTTCGGAGAAAATGCCGGAGGGTTACCGGAACCCCCCTGGGAGAAGTAATGGGCCTTATGGGCCTTAGTGGAGAGAGACAGGGGCAGCCAGGGTGGGCCGCGCGCCCCTCCCCCTTTGGTCCGAATTGGACTAGGAGAGGGGGGGCGGCGCCCCCCTTTCCTTCTCCCTCTTCCCCTTCCTTTCCCCCTCCTAGTAGGAGTAGGAAAGAGGGGAGTCCTACTCCTACTAGGAGGAGGACTCCTCCTCCTGGCGTGCCCTGCAAGGGCCGGCCGGCCTCCCCCCTTGCTCCTTTATATACGGGGGTGAGGGGGCACCCCAAGACACACAAGTTGATCTTCGTGATCGTTCCTTAGCCGTGTGCGGTGCCCCCTTCCACCATATCCCACCTCGGTCATATCGTAGCGGTGCTTAGGCGAAGCCCTGCGACGGTAGAACACCAAGATCGTCACCACGCCATCGTGCTGATGGAACTCTTCCCCGACACTTTGTTGGATCGGAGTCCGGGGATCGTCATCGAGCTGAACGTGTGCAAGAACTCGGAGGTGCCGTAGTTTCGGTGCTTGATCGGTCGGGCCGTGAAGACATACGACTACATCAACCGCGTTGTTATAACGCTTCCGCTGTCGGTCTACGAGGGTACGTAGACAACACTCTCCCCTCTCGTTGCTATGTATCACCATGATCTTGTGTGTGCGTAGGAATTTTTTTGAAATTACCACGTTCCCCAACAGTGGTATTAGAGCCCGGTTTTATGCGTAGATGTCATATGCCGAGTAGAACACAAGTGAGTTGTGGGAGATATAAGTCATACTGCTTACCAACATGTCATACTTTGGTTCGGCGGTATTGTTGGATGAAGCGGCCCGGACCGACATTACGCCTACGCTTACGCGAGACTGGTTCTACCGACGTGCTTTGCACACAGGTGGCTGGCGGGTGTCAGTTTCTCCAATTTTAGTTGAACCGAGTGTGGCTACGCCCGGTCCTTGCGAAGGTTAAAACAACACCAACTTGACAAACTATCGTTGTGGTTTTCATGCGTAGGTAAGAACGGTTCATGCTAAGCCCGTAGCAGCCACGTAAAAATTGCAACAACAAAGTAGAGGACGTCTAACTTGTTTTTGCAGGGCATGTTGTGATGTGATATGGTCAAGTCATGATGCTAAATTTTATTGTTTGAGATGATCATGTTTTGTAACCAAGTTATCGGCAACTGGCAGGAGCCATATGGTTGTCGCTTTATTGTATGCAATGCAATCGCCCTGTAATGCTTTACTTTATCACTAAGCGGTAGTGATAGTCGTAGAAGCATAAGATTGGCGAGACGACAACGATGCTACGATGAAGATCAAGGTGTCGCGCCGGTGACGATGGTGATCATGATGGTGCTTCAGAGATGGAGATCGCAAGCACAAGATGATGATGGCCATATCATATCACTTATATTGATTGCATTTGATGTTTATCTTTTATGCATCTTATCTTGCTTTGATTGAGGGTAGCATTATAAGATGATTCCTCACTAAATTTCAAGATAAAAGTGTTCTCCCTGAGTATGCACCGTTGCCAAAGTTCGTCGTGCCCAGACACCACGTGATGATCGGGTGTGATAAGCTCTGCGTCCATCTACAACGGGTGCAAGCCAGTTTTGCACACGCAGGATACTCAGGTTAAACTTGACGAGCCTAGAATATGCAGATATGGCCTCGGAACACTGAGACCGAAAGGTCGTGCGTGAATCATATAGTGGATATGATCAACATAGTGATGTTCACCATTGAAAGCTACTCCATTTCACGTGATGATAGGTTATGGTTTAGTTGATTTGGATCACGTGATCACTTAGAGGATTAGAGGGATGTCTTTCTAAGTGGGAGTTCTTAAGTAATATGATTAATTGAACTTAAATTTATCATGAACTTAGTACCTGATAGTATTTTGCTCGTCTATGTTTGATTGTAGATAGATGGCCCGTGCTGTTGTTCCGTTGAATTTTAATGTGTTCCTTGAGAAAGCAAAGTTGAAAGATGATGGTAGCAATTACACGGACTGGGTCCGTAACTTGAGGATTATCCTCATTGCTACACAGAAGAATTACGTCCTGGAAGCACCGCTGGGTGCCAGGCCTGCTGCTGGAGCAACACCAGATGTTATGAACGTCTGGCAGAGCAAAGCTGATGACTACTCTATAGTTCAGTGTGCCATGCTTTACGGCTTAGAACCGGGTCTTCAACGACGTTTTGAACGTCATGGAGCATATGAGATGTTCCAGGAGTTGAAGTTAATATTTCAAGCAAATGCCCGGATTGAGAGATATGAAGTCTCCAATAAGTTCTGCAGCTGCAAGATGGAGGAGAATAGTTCTGTCAGTGAGCATATACTCAAAATGTCTGGGTATAATAATCACTTTATTCAACTGGGAGTTAATCTTCTGGATGATAGCGTCATTGACAGAATTCTCCAATCACTGCCACCAAGCTACAAGATCTTTGTGATGAACTATAATATGCAAGGGATGGAAAATACTATTCGCGAGCTCTTCGCGATGCTAAAAGCTGCGAAGGTAGAAATCAAGAAGGAGCATCAAGTGTTGATGGTCAACAAGACCACTAGTTTCAAGAAAATGGGCAAGGGGAAGAAAAAGGGGAAACTTCAAGCAGAACAGCAAGCAAGTTGCTGCTCAGGAGAAGAAACCCAAGTCTGGACCTAAGCCTGAAACTGAGTGCTTCTACTACAAGCAGACTGGTCACTGGAAGCGGAACTGCCCCAAGTATTTGGCGGATAAGAAGGATGGCAAGGTGAACAAAGGTATATGTGATATACATGTTATTGATGTGTACCTTACTAGAGCTCGCAGTAGCACCTGGGTATTTGATACTGGTTCTGTTGCTAATATTTGCAACTCGAAACAGGGACTACGGATTAAGCAAACACTGGCGAAGGATGAGGTGATGATGCGCGTGGGAAATGGTTCCAAAGTCGATGTGATCGCGGTCGGCACGCTACCTCTACATCTACCATCGGGATTAGTATTAGACCTAAATAATTGTTATTTGGTGCCAGCGTTGAGAATGAACATTATATCTGGATCTTGTTTGATGCAAGACGGTTATTCATTTAAATCAGAGAATAATGGTTGTCCTATTTATAAGAGTAATATCTTTTATGGTCATGCACCCTTGAAGAGTGGTCTATTTTTGATGAATCTCGATAGTAGTGATACACATATTCATAATGTTGAAACCAAAAGATGCAGAGTTGATAATGATAGGGCAACTTATTTGTGGCAGTGCCGTTTAGGTCATATCGGTGTAAAGCACATGAAGAAACTCCATACTGATGGACTTTTGGAACCACTTGATTATGAATCACTTGGTACTTGCGAACCGTGCCTCATGGGCAAGATGACTAAAACGCCGTTCTCCGGTACTATGGAGAGAGCAAAAGATTTGTTGGAAATCATACGTACAGATGTATGTGGTCCGATGAATGTTGAAGCTCGTGGCAGATATCGTTATTTTCCCACCTTCACAGATGATTTAAGCAGATATGGGTATATCTACTTAATGAAGCATAAGTCTGAAACATTTGAAAAGTTTAAGGAATTTCAGAGTGAAGTTGAAAATCATCGTAACAAGAAAATAAAGTTTCTACGATCTGATCGTGGAGGAGAATATTTGAGTTACGAGTTTGGTCTACATTTGAAACAATGCGGAATAGTTCCGCAACTCACGCCACCCGGAACACCACAGCGTAATGGTGTGTCCGAACGTCGTAACCGTACTTTACTTGATATGGTGCGATCTATGATGTTCTTACAGATTTACCGCTATCGTTTTGGGGTTATGCTTTAGAGACGGCCGCATTCATGTTAAATAGGGCACCATCGAAATCCGTTGAGATGACGCCTTATGAACTATGGTTTGGCAAGAAACCAAAGTTGTCATTTCTCAAAGTTTGGGCCTGCGATGCTTATGTGAAAAAGTTTCAACCTGATAAGCTCGAACCCAAATCGGAGAAATGTGTCTTCATAGGATACCCAAAAGAGACAGTTGGGTACACCTTCTATCACAGATCCGAAGGCAAAACATTTGTTGCTAAAAATGGATCCTTTCTAGAGAAGGAGTTTCTCTCGAAAGAAGTGAGTGGGAGGAAAGTAGAACTTGATGAGGTAACTGTACCTGCTCCCTTATTGGAAAGTAGTACATCACAGAAATCGGTTTCTGTGACACCTACACCAATTAGTGAGGAAGCTAATGATGATGATCATGAAACTTCAGATCAAGTTACTACTGAACCTCGTAGATCAACCAGAGTAAGATCCACACCAGAGTGGTACGGTAATCCTGTTCTGGAAGTCATGCTACTAGATCATGATGAACCTACGAACTATGAAGAAGCGATGGTGAGCCCAGATTCCGCAAAATGGCTTGAAGCCATGAAATCTGAGATGGGATCCATGTATGAGAACAAAGTGTGGACTTTGGTTGACTTGCCCGATGATCGGCAAGCAATTGAGAATAAATGGATCTTCAAGAAGAAGACTGACGCTGACGGTAATGTTACTGTCTACAAAGCTCGACTGATTGCAAAAGGTTTTCGACAAGTTCAAGGGATTGACTACGATGAGACCTTCTCACCCGTAGCGATGCTTAAGTCTGTCCGAATCATGTTAGCAATTGCCGCATTTTATGATTATGAAATTTAGCAGATGGATGTCAAAACTGCATTCCTGAATGGATTTTGGAAGAAGAGTTGTATATGATGCAACCAGAAGGTTTTGTTAATCCAAAGGGAGCTAACAAAGTGTGCAAGCTCCAGCGATCCATTTATGGACTGGTGCAAGCCTCTCATAGTTGGAATAAACGCTTTGATAGTGTGATCAAAGCATTTGGTTTTGTACAGGCTTTTGGAAGCCTGTATTTACAAGAAAGTGAGTGGGAGCTCTGTAGCATTTCTGATATTATATGTGGATGACATATTTCTGATCGGAAATGATATAGAATTTCTGGATAGCATAAAGGGATACTTGAATAAGAGTTTTTCAATGAAAGACCTCGGTGAAGCTGCTTACATATTGGGCATTAAGATCTATAGAGATAGATCAAGACGCTTAATTGGACTTTCACAAAGCACATACCTTGACAAAGTTTTGAAGAAGTTCAAAATGGATCAAGCAAAGAAAGGGTTCTTGCCTGTGTTACAAGGTGTGAAGTTGAGTAAGACTCAATGCCCGACCACTGCAAAAGATAGAGAAAAGATGAAAGAAGTTCCCTATGCTTCAGCCATAGGCTCTATCATGTATGCAATGCTGTGTACCAGACCTGATGTGTGCCTTGCTATAAGTCTAGCAGGGAGGTACCAAAGTAATCCAGGAGTGGATCACTGGACAGCAGTCAAGAACATCCTGAAATACCTAAAAAGGACTAAGGATATGTTTCTCGTGTATGGAGGTGACAAAGAGCTCATCGTAAATGGTTACGTTGATGCAAGCTTTGACACTGATCCGGACGATTCTAAATCGCAAATCGGATATGTGTTTACATTAAACGGTGGAGCTGTCAGTTGGTGCAGTTCTAAACAAAGCGTCGTGGCGGGATCTACATGTGAAGCGGAGTACATAGCTGCTTCGGAAGCAGCAAATGAAGGAGTCTGGATGAAGGAGTTCATATCCGATCTAGGTGTCATACCTAGTGCATCGGGTCCAACGAAAATCTTTTGTGACAATACTGGTGCAATTGCCTTGGCAAAGGAATCCAGATTTCACAAGAGAACCAAGCACATCAAGAGAAGCTTCAATTCCATCTGGGATCTAGTCCAGGTGGGAGACATAGAGATTTGCAAGATACATATGGATCTGAATGTAGCAGACCCGTTGACTAAGCCTCTTCCACGAGCAAAACATGATCAGCACCAAGGCTCCATGGGTGTTAGAATCATTACTTTGTAATCTAGATTATTGACTCTAGTGCAAGTGGGAGACTGAAGGAAATATGCCCTAGAGGCAATAATAAAGTTATTATTTATTTCCTTATATCATGATAAATGTTTATTATTCATGCTAGAATTGTATTAACCGGAAACATAATACTTGTGTGAATACATAGACAAACAGAGTGTCACTAGTATGCCTCTACTTGACTAGCTCGTTAATCGAAGATGGTTATGTTTCCTAACCATAGACATGAGTTGTCATTTGATTAACGGGATCACATCATTAGGAGAATGATGTGATTGACATGACCCATTCCATTAGCTTAGCACCCGATCGTTTAGTATGTTGCTATTGCTTTCTTCATGACTTATACATGTTCCTATGACTATGAGATTATGCAACTCCCGTTTACCGGAGGAACACTTTGTGTGCTACCAAACGTCACAACGTAACTGGGTGATTATAAAGGTGCTCTACAGGTGTCTCCAAAGGTACATGTTGGGTTGGCGTATTTCGAGATTAGGATTTGTCACTCCAATTGTCGGAGAGGTATCTCTGGGCCCTCTCGGTAATGCACATCACTTAAGCCTTGCAAGCATTGCAACTAATAAGTTAGTTGTGGGATGATGTATTACAGAACGAGTAAAGAGACTTGCCAGTAACGAGATTGAACTAGGTATTGAGATACCGACGATCGAATCTCGGGCAAGTAACATACCAATGACAAAGGGAACAACGTATGTTGTTATGCGGTCTGACCGATAAAGATCTTCGTAGAATATGTGGGAACCAATATGAGCATCCAGGTTCCGCTATTGGTTATTGACCGGAGACATGTCTCGGTCATGTCTACATTGTTCTCGAACCCATAGGGTCCGCACGCTTAACGTTACGATGACAGTTTCATTATGAGTTTATATGTTTTGATGTACCGAAGGTTGTTCGGAGTCCCGGATGTGATCACGGACATGACAAGGAGTCTCGAAATGGTCGAGACATAAAGATTGATATATTGGAGGACTATATTCGGACACCGGAAGTGTTCCGGGTGATTTCGGAGAAACCCGGAGTGCCTGAGGGTTACCGGAACCCCCCGGGAGAAGTAATGGGCCTTATGGGCCTTAGTGGAGAGAGAGAGAGGGGTGGCCAGGGTGGGCCGCGCGCCCCTCCCCCTCTGGTCCGAATTGGACTAGGAGAGGGGGGGGGCGGCGCCCCCTTTCCTTCTCCCTCTTCCCCTTCCTTTGCCCCTCCTAGTAGGAGTAGGAAAGAGGGGAGTCCTACTCCTACTAGGAGGAGGACTCCTCCTCCTGGCGCGCCCTGCAAGGGCCGGCCGGCCTCCCCCCTTGCTCCTTTATATACGGGGGCAAGGGGGCACCCCAAGACACACAAGTTGATCTTCGTGATCGTTCCTTAGCCGTGTGCGGTGCCCCCTTCCACCATATCCCACCTCGGTCATATTGTAGTGGTGCTTAGGCGAAGCCCTGCGATGGTAGAACATCAAGATCGTCACCACGCTGTCGTGCTAACGGAACTATTCCCCGACACTTTGCTGGATCGGAGTCCGGGGATCATCATCGAGCTGAACGTGTGCAAGAACTCGGAGGTGCCGTAGTTTCGGTGCTTGATCGGTCGGGCCGTGAAGACATACGACTACATCAACCGCGTTGTTATAACGCTTCCGCTGTCGATCTACGAGGGTATGTAGACAACACTCTCCCCTCTCTTTGCTATGTATCACCATGATCTTGTGTGTGCGTAGGAAATTTTTTGAAATTACTACGTTCCCCATATGATCATATGCATGAGTGCATAATGAAGATTCTTTGTTGTTGGAAATGGATATGCTTGTGATAGTAATCACCCTCGTATGACTTTCATGCCTATCGGAAGGAATCCGGGAAAGACTCTGTCTTGGGTAGACACAAGCTTGTCCCTAGTTCGTCGTCGAGACGGGTTGTGTCCGGTATGGCATGATGAGGTATGATGAGAGGTGATTCTGATCTGGCGGTTGAAATATATTTGTTATGCTAATCATGCAGGGAATACTGAAACCTCCTGAGTCGACCATAGATCGAGTCTTGTTCCAGTAACCCCCATACTTGTTTCGTGCTACCACTTTGTCCCTGCCATAGGTAGGGTACGGTTCAGTAAGTTGTCAACCCGTTTCTAGCACACACCGCATACAGAGAGGCCATGGTGGAATATACCGACTGCAGCCAGTAGGCATGCCAACTGGTCGGGGGCATGGGTGTTTTTCGTTGGAGCCGAAGGGGTAGCTCCCCTAGTTTGCGCGCGTTATAAATTTTGTGATCCCATGCTAGTCGAGGTTGTAGCTCCCCACTTAGAGTTTCGCTTAACAGGTGTCATGGGTGATTTCAGACACCGGTAAAGTTAAGCTGGTGTGTGCGAGTCAGGTGTGTTTTCAATTAAAAGACCATAGACGGAATTAGTCCCGATGGACTAAAGGAATCCGTTACCCGTGGGTAAAGAGTACACCCTCTGCAGATATCTATTCGAATAGCCGTGTCCATGGTTAAGGACTACAGTCTGGGATGGGTCAAGTGTCGGTCTTAGTGTCGGTGTTCGGAGGAAAGATGGCTAAACCAAAACATGGATCATGACATGTGACTCATGATGATTATGATTATCATTATTATGGACTAACCATTTACATTATTTGAATTATTGAGTATCCCTGGGACGGTTCTACCTCCTGGATATTCACTGCGATTATTCTCATATAAGCCCTTTATGTGGTGTCGCGGAGACGCCCGACTGTGGCATGCTTATTATTCAATTACTTTATAAAGCCCTTTATGTGGTGTCACAGAGACGCCCGACTGTGGCATGCTTGTTATTCATTTACTTTATAAAGCCCTTTATGTGGTGTCGCACAGACGCCCGACTGTGGCATGTTTGCTACTTATTTCCTTTATAAGCCCTTTATGTGACGTCGGTCAGACGCCCGACTGAGGCATGCTTTATATTATTATCCTTTCGAGGCGTCGCTTCAAACACTCGATCGGTGCATTCTATTTCTACTCCCTTATTGCATATTCATGTTGTAGATGAATAACCTGCTGCGTGCATCATGGATGTTTGTTTTGTAACGGACGTGTGATCATAGAATATTTCAGAGCATGATTATCATTTGTTATATTATACCTGTGTTCATAATGCTTGCGAGTACATTCAAAAGTACTCACTGGCTTGTCCCTGGCTATTGTCTTGGCCAGATTTCTTGCGTGGAGAGGAGCCCTGCGATGACAGCCCCGGAACCTAGGCAGTGATGATAACATCCTCGCGAAGATAGGAGTTATCCAGGTCAGCTATTCCTGTGGGAAATGGAGTCCCATAGACGCTGATGATCCGCAATCCGCTTCCGCCATCAACCACTAGAAACCATTTGCTGTACTCATAGGCTAGAATGGTCTTGTACTACATATCTTGTATTTTGCTTGGAGTTTCTGTATCAAGTTGGTGCCTCATCAGCTAACAGTAATCCTGGGGCTGGTGAGCATAAGGGCCATTTTCTGGGAAATTAATATCCCGAAAATCCGGTCCTGACAACCTTGGTATCAGAGCCAGGCTGACCATTGGCTAATCCTATATTAGCCAGGTCGAAAAACCTAGGTTAACCAACCCACCAGACCTTAACCTAACCCCGGCCAAGCTTCTCGTGTAAGATAGCCACATAGTGACCTCGACACCTTTTGGCAGTCGGTGCCCAACCTATCAGCCTAGCATGTCGATCACGCGCTAGTGACCGACACCTAAAGTGTCTCATTCGCAAGTGTGCGAAGGAAGACTCCGTCCCCTTTTTCTATAAAAAGGGCATGCTAGCCTCAACCCAGCACAACACAGCCTCTACACCAAACCGAGCTAAAATGCCTGGACCCGTGGTTCACAATGAGAACACAACAACCAACCTTGGAGGTTTTGCGACCGTGCTAGCAAACCTCACCCGCCGTGCCTTTGCATTAGAAGAGCCCCCAGAATATGTTGTGTACCAAGGGCCCATGGGCGGTGAGAGCCGTCAATTTTGGGCCACTGTGCACGTCTATGGTAGGGGTCTATCGCCAGAACGCCCCTACAGGTTCACCGGAAGGACAACTTCCTTTGAACCACAAGCCATCCAACTAGCTGCTCGAGATGCTATAGTTCAACTCCGGCACTTGTCGCCCAGAGTTAACTGTCGCTCGTTCTACTACTACCCCAGCCGTGACGGGTATGGTAGGCCACCCCAGGTTGCCAACGGAGACCACGAGACGGATCCTGCATTGTTGCAGCTGGTGCGCTATGTAAGTGCACTAGAGGAACTGTTTGATCAAATCACCCTTGATCTGATCGCAGCTCGTGGAGAACTGGTTCACCGAGCCCCGGCAAGAAGAGAAGATGAGCCCGACACCGACAACCCAGTCGTGCTATTCGGACAACCGATCGACTCCTTGAGGTCTGCCCCAGCCATCGACCAAGGTGCTTTGGTGTCCCCAGAAATGCTTCATCGCCTCTTGGGAACACGCTCCAACGGGATTGTGGCCAACAATCCCCGCGATGGTCATCATCGCTACCCCGACCCTGCAGTTCCTCAACCCCCTCCAGCAAACCCCGACGGTGAAGCCCTTGGAGAAGCCTCTGCGTCCACAAGGCACGCCCGCTTAGATTTAAACGAGGTAGACTAAGTCACTCGAATAGTACCGAGTCGTAGTATGCCCACGCCCCGTAATTGTGTGGTCTTGTATCGCCATAATTAAATGCTGTCTGCTTCTGCGCCCATATTTTAAATAATAGCCATGCCTAAGTATGTTGGTGTACGGTTGCATTTTTAATTCCGGGCGTAGCTACCAAAAACCACCCCCGACGACACCCACCGTAATATGTCACCTTTGTGAGATATATGTATCTGTGGCATTGACCCCGACCCCATAGAGCAGAATCGACAAACTAGTTGCCCCTCACCGTGATTAATGACTTAGCCCAGATGCTATATAAAAGGGCACCTCGTGACCTTACCAAGTATCCCTCACCTTGTGCACAACTCTCACAGTCATTTCTTTGCCATGCCGAGCCCTAGAATTTATCTGAGAACTCCAGATGCAACCCCAGGCAGCTTTGTTAAAATATTGTGGGACTTTACCTGCAGTACTATGAGTTCTATCCATCCACCCAGTACGAGTTGCTCAAATCGAGGATCACCCCTTCCACCTCGAAATATTGGGCAGTGGTGCACATCCCTCCCACAAACCCAAACCAAGATCCAACGGAGGTTTCCTTCATGGGGAAATCTATGGCGACTCCGCAGATGGCCATATAAGCTGCTGCGTATGAAGCGCTTGCTCGCCTTTGATTCGCGGTACCCTATGCTAGCGAACGAGGGTATTATTACTTCCCGAGTCGTGCAGCACCCGGAGAAGTAGCATCTTTTCCCGATGGACGAATTGAGAGAGACCCAGTACTGGCCAACCTTGCCCAGTATGTCATCGCTCAAGAGCGTTTCACCCAGCGAGTAATGGGTTCTCTCCAGAGCCTCGCTGATTTAAATCCTTAGATCGCCATCGGCAGACCACTTAGGCCCGACCAGGAGAGACGCATTCATCGACTAGTCAATCCGCTTCCCCCAATAGAAGATGAGTGTGCCCCAATACCAGAGACGTTTTCTCAGGACCCTGTCTATTTGCCGTTTTCATTGTAGGCGTCATTGCTATGTTTATTGTCCCAGCATTTATTTATGTGTTGCAACTTGTGCGTGGTATCCTAAATTTGTGCGACGAGTTAAATAATTGGTTTCAAGTAATGTGAGTAGTTTTTACTGCTGTTAATTTTGATTAACTAATTCCACTCGCGATAAATTCTGAAGTGAGATTTTTTCAATGAGCTGTTGCAGCATATACCTCTTCGCGACATAGATTTTTTTATGGTAAAAGCAATATTTTCAAAACTCGAGGACGAGATTTTTCTTAAGGGGGGTAGTGTTGTAACACCCCAAAAATTTAACCATGATTTGTTAGTTAAAATTTTGCCTTGGTAAATAAAATTTTCATTTTTCTAGATTTTCTTTGATTTCAGAACCACTCTTTTCTTTGATATTGTGGAGTTTTCACCTCAAGTGAAAACTTTTCAAAAACATTGTTGGACTTGCATATCTTCCCAAGATCTTTTCTTTTTATAAGTGTAATTTTTTTCTACAAATTATTTCTTTCTGAGCTTTATTCCTTTAAAATGATTTTTCATTAGTTTTAGAGCTCTATTTGCACTACAACCATTTGATAAATGCATTTAAAATTTTCACCAAAAATTGGGGATGTCATGTGATGTTCCTAAATCACTTTTATGCAAAAATATATTTTAGTCATTGGAGATTTTGAGCCCTACCTCAAGTTTTCAAATCGGGTCCAGTTTGTAAGATTGCACTACAACCTATTTAAATATTTCTTTGAAGTTTCCACCAAAATTATGGGATGTTAGTAGGAGTATATTATTCAACTTTATGCAAAAACCCATTGGTGTTCTTTGAAAAATTTGAGCAAACCATCCTTATCTTCATTCTGGTCCAGCTTGGTGAATTGTACTGCAACCATATTTTTTCTTGCTCTTTTTGCCATGGGATTTGTCCTGCTTGAAGTACACCCTACCAAACCCTTAAGTCCAAGAGTTTGGACCCATTGGAGTATTTTTGGTGCATGTATTAATGCCTTTTAGTTTTTTGTCCAGAACTGAAGATTTGCAAAACTTGCACTAGCAAGTTTCTGGTTTTGCCCAAATGGCCTTGCCATCATCACCTACACCTAAAGAGACCCCAATCTAGAGATTATGACCACCCCAAAAGATGCCTAGAAGCCCATGGTATTTTGTCAAACACTTTGTGTGCATAGCTAGATTTGACATGATTTTTAGTTTGCATTGTGAACTTGATCCTCTGACCCAACAAACTTGTCCACTAAGCTCCTAGCCACCCCTAACCCAGACCTGTTAACTACCAGCCTCGCTCAAGCCCTCTAGCACACGATGGCATTACGTCGAGCACTTGGCGTGCGTGCTCTGGGCGCGGCTAGAGCGCGCGTTTTGCACGTGCGTGCGCCCAAGTCGCCGCGTCTGGCCCCTGGCCTTTACTCGCCTGCAGAGCCACGCCCGCCCTCATCCACTCATCAGAGCCATCCAGGCCACCCCTGGAGCCCCACAGCGCCGCCGTCAGGTCCGCCATGGTGGCTAGCGGACGGCCGCAGCAGGCTACTGCCATGGACGGCGCCGCCCGAGCCACAGCCACGCGCCAGCTGCCCCTAGAACAGCCCGAGCTTATCCTCGAGCACGTCCGCTAGCGCCCGTCACCGCCACGCGCCCCTGACTACAGAACGGCGGTTCGCCGACGATCTTATCCCCGGTCACCGCGGAACCAACCTCGGCCGCCTATAAAAGGGGCCCCGAGCTCCTCCAAACCCCCAGGCCACCTCAGGCCATCCCCCTAGTACTACCATGGCCAGCAATCGATGGCAGGAGGCCTTCTTCCTCGTCTCCGGCCAGTTCGGCCGCCGCCACACTCCGGTGCTGTGCATCGCGAACAGAGCCTCTCCAGTCCATCCACTGCCACCGTTCTCCCCCCCTCGACCGTGCGGAGCTGCCCAGCCTCTCAGCTTCGACCGGGAACCACCGTAGCCTAAACCCCCAAATCCTCCCGAAGCCACCTCCGCCGCGGAGCTCGCCGCCGGCGACTCCCTTCGTCCCGCCAGCCTGTCGACCACCGGGAGGACCGCCCTGGACTGGCGGATCCATCCCTGCCGTCGGAACCCCGTGGGGAGCCATGGTTCGTCGACGGCGATCGCCGGAGCCCAGCCTCTACTCGGCCAGAGGAGAAAGAAGACTGCGGGCGACTGGTCAAACCTGACCAGTGGGCCCCATGGACCATTGTCAGTGACCCCGAGCCGGCCCGCGCTGTTTTAAGTGGAGGCGTAAACCCAGAAGTACGTCTCCTCCATCTCGAAAACTTATTCTTAATCGAACCGTTTTCTTTTTCTGTTTTATTTAAAAACAGAGTTTTGACTGGCTATAACTTTTAAAATATAAGTCCAATTGATTTGATTCTTTTTCTGTTGTTTCTCAAATTTGGTCTAGTTTATCTTCATATTTATTTGAAAATTTTCCAAACAACTTTTTTGTACTGTTTTGAAACTATGTGTTAATTCAAATTTTCTTAAATAGGATTTTTGAAGAAGAAGGCAACTTTCAAAAAGTGCACCCCACTTGCATACTCTTGAAGGCAAGCATTCTGAACCCTGGCATAATATTTTTTGTGAGTTGTTTGATACGGTTACAACCCCACCTTGACATGGAGCATTCGTATTATTTTATGTGATGATATGATCATACGCATGAGTGCATAATGAAGATTCTTTACTGTTGGAAATGGATATGCTTGTGATAGTAATCACCCTCGTATGCCTTTCATGCCTATCGGAAGGAATCCGGGAAAGCCTCTGTCTTGGGTAGACACGAGCTTGTCCTAGTTCGCTCGTCGAGACGGTTGTGTCCGGTATGGCATGATGAGGTATGATGAGATGGTGATTCTGTCTGTCGGTTGAAATATATTTGTTATGCTAATCATGCAGGGAATACTTAAACCTCCTGAGTCGACCATAGATCGAGTCTTGTTCCAGTAACCCCCATACTTGTTTCGTGCTACCACTTGTCCCTGCCATAGGTAGGGTACGGTTCAGTAAGTTGTCAACCCCTTTCTAGCACACACCGTACAGAGAGGCCATGGTGGAAGATACGGCTGCAGCCGGTAGGCATGCCACCTGGTCCGGGGGCATGGGTGTTTGGTTGGAGCCGAAGGGGTAGCTCCCCTAGTTTGCGCGCGTTATAAATTTTGTGATCCCATGCTAGTCGAGGTTGTAGCCTCCCCACTTAGAGTTTCGCTTAACGGGTGTCATGGGTGATTCCAGACACCGGTAAGTTAGCTGGTGTGTGCGATCAGGTGTGTTTTCAATTAAAAGACCATAGACGGAATTAGTCCCGATGGACTAAAGGAATCCGTTACTCGTGGGTAAAGAGTACACCCTCTGCAGAGATTATATCTATTCGAATAGCCGTGTCCATGGTTAAGGACTACAGTCTGGGATGGGTCAAGTGTCGGTCTTAGTGTCGGTCTTCGGAGGAAAGATGGCTAAACCAAAACATGGATCATGACATGTGACTCATGATGATTATTGATTATCATTATTATGGACTAACCATTTACATTATTTGAATTATTGAGTATCCCTGGGACGGTTCTACCTCCTGGATATTCACTGCGATTATTCTCATATAAGCCCTTTATGTGGTGTCGCGGAGACGCCCGATTGTGGCATGCTTATTATTCAATTACTTTATAAAGCCCTTTATGTGGTGTCGCAGAGATGCCCGACTGTGGCATGCTTGTTATTCATTTACTTTATAAAGCCCTTTATGTGGTGTCGCACAGACGCCCGACTGTGGCATGTTTGCTACTTATTTCCTTTATAAGCCCTTTATGTGACGTCGCTCAGATGCCCGACTGAGGCATGCTTTATATTATTATCCTTTCGAGGCGTCGCTTCAGACACTCGATCGGTGCATTCTATTTCTACTCCCTTATTGCATATTCATGTTGTAGATGAATAACCTGCTGCGTGCATCATGGATGTTTATTTTGTAACGGACGTGTGATCATAGAATATTTTAGAGCATCATTATCATTTGTTATATTATACATGTGTTCATAATGTTTGCGAGTACATTCAAAAGTACTCACTGGCTTGTCCCTGGCTATTGTCTTGGCCAGATTTCTTGCGTGGAGAGGAGCCCTGCGATGACAGCCCCGGAACCTAGGCAGTGATGATAACAGTCCCGCGAAGATAGGAGTTATCCATGTCAGCTATTCCTGTGGGAAATGGAGTCCCATAGACGCTGATGATCCGCAAACCGCTTCCGCCATCAACCACTAGAAACCATTTGTTGTACTCATAGGCCAGATTGGTCTTGTACTACATATCTTGTATTTTGCTTGGAGTTTCTGTATCAAGTTGGTGCCTCATCAGCTAACAGTAATCCTGGGGCTGGTGAGCACAAGGGCCATTTTCTGGGAAATTAATATCCTGAAAATCCGGTCCTGACAGACGAGCCTAGCATGTATAGACATGGTCTCGGAACACTGGAGGCCGAAAGGTCGAACATGATTCATATAGTAGATATGATCAACATGAAGATGTTCACCATTGAAGACTACTCCATCTCACGTGATGATTGGACATGGTTTAGTTGATATGGATCATGTGTCACTTAGACAACTTGAGGGATGTTGATTTAAGTGGGAGTTCATTAGCAATTTGATTATTTGAACTAAAATTTATCGTGAAGATAGTCAAAATGTCTTTGCAAATTATGTTGTAGATCAATAGCTCGCGCTATTTTTTGATATGTTCCGAGAGAAAACTAAGTTGAAAGATGATGGTAGCAATAATGCGGACTGGGTTCATGATCAGAGGATTATCCTCATTGCTACACAAAAGAATTATGTCCTTGATGCATCACTAGGTGACAGACCTGCTGCACGAGCTGATGCAGACATTATGAACGTTTGGCAAGCTCGATCTAATGACTACTCGATAGTTTAGTGCGCCATGATTTACGGCTTAGAATTAGTGCTCCAAAGACGTATTGAACGCCATGGAACATATGAGATGATCCAAGAGCTGAAATTGGTATTTCAGGCTCATGCCCGTGTTGAGAGGTATGAGACCTCTCACAAGTATTTTGCCTACAAGATGGAGTTGATCTTCCAGATAAGTTAGTGATTGACAAAGTTCTCCAGTCACTATTACCAAGCTACTATAGCTTCATGATGAACTATAATATGTAAAGGATGGCGAAAACGATTCCCAAGCTCTTCGCGATGCTGAAATCGGCGGAGGTAGAAATCAAGAAAGAGCATAAGTGTTGATGGTCAACAAGACCATCAGTTTTAAGAAAGGGCAAGGAAAATAAAGGGAACTTCAAAAGGGACAGCAAGGAAACTGCCGCTCCCGTGAAGAAGCCCAAAGCTGGACCCAAGCCCGAGACCGAGTGCTTCTACTGCAAGGGTAATGCTCACTCGAAGCGGAACTGCCCAAATATTTGGCGGATAAGAAGGATGGCAACATGAACAAATGTAAATTTGATATACAGGTTATTGATGTGTTCCTTACTAGTCACTGGTACATCGACGTGCTATTCAAACGGTTTTTAACCCCTTTCCGCGACGGCATTTGGAACCGTCGCCAAGTGAGTGTGGGCGATAGGGGGGTCCTTCCCACACGACCCAGAAACCGTCGGGGATAGGCCCTCCTGGGACAACAAATGAGCTTGTGTGCGATCGGGTGAGGCATCGAAACCCAATCATTTTCGTAGGTATGTACATCCCACACGGTGAATCCTAGAAAATCATTTCCGTAGGTATGTGCATCCCACACAGTGAATCCCAGAAAATCATTTCCGTAGGTATGTACATCCCACATGGTAAATCCTAGAAAAATATTTCCGTAGGTATGTATATCACACACAATTATTTGTGTGGAAACGTTTGTGCAAGGTGGCCTAATACAAATAGTTCGCTGCCGGAAGCCGTGTGTGATTGTTAGTTGATCGAACACGCCTACTTTCTAGAAACCGTGCGGTTTGTTTGAGTTCATTGCCCACGGTGTTGTCTGAGTAACCGTCTGCAATAAAAGACGCCAACAAGCAGGGTAATTAGCCTATTATTGATAATCCATGTACTAATCAAACTGATATTTCTTATAAAACACGCCAGATATTTCATATCCGTATAAAAGTAACCAGAATTTCATAATCGAACTACATCAGATAGCTTCGGCACTCAGTTACGCCATTACACAACAACACCAAGTTTCACATGCAGCATCAAAATCCTTTGGAAAGTAGCATCATACACGGTAAATAAACAGATGAATCTCATCTAGGAAACTGCAGAAGCGGAAGGCAAATATTGAGCCTTTAGTGATGTTGAATGTCCTTGCAACTTTAGGCCAGTGGCTATGGATAATTGCCCGCCCAACCTTCCTCCTCTTCAACAAGACTTCAATATTGTACCGTGGGTGTTGAATGAATACCTTCCTTGCCTCTTGACCATGCAGGTGGTTTGAGCGGTAATCATCGGTGAACTACTTTGAAAAGTACTGAAAACAAAGCTATGCATAAATCGCTATTGTAAATTTTGAAATGGTGCAAGGGGTAAAAACAAGGTAAAAGAGTTGGTACCATCCTATAGTTGACTAATGTCTTCTTCATTGTGCAAACAAAGATCTTGATGTTATTCGTCGCAAGTTTCTTCATCCTAACAATCTTTCTGAGTTTCTTGACTTGACTGATATTCATGGACATCTCATTTCCCCATATGCAAAATGGGCCGAACAGTGGGTCTAAGCCTCTGACAACAAGACCTACATGTGCAAGACCAAATTGTAAGAAACCTAAATATTAGAATGATTCCTGCAACTGCACAATAATGTGCTATTAGCCAAAGGACCCTGCTTGAATAAACCTCGATGGTAAACCGCAGTGTCTCCCATTGTTTCCCTGCAACACACATAAGGAAGATCTTGATCAGGTTAACTGAGAGTTGCCATACTATCAGTAGAATATGTATTGAGTACAGCCAAATTCGATTGGTGTCACATGCATGACAATACAAAATTGTACCCACATCAAATGAAAAGAACTGAACCAAACAGTTAAATGGAAAACAGACCAAATGAACCAAAATAGTTAACTGAGCACGACATTGCAGAATAGAAACATGTACTAGAAGATAAGACAGTTAACAAAACAAAGAATGCTTGAGAACAGTACTACGAAATGTAGCAATTGTTGGACCAAAGTGTTAACTAAACATTACATTTCAGAGGACCAAACCGTAACTAAACAGCAGATTGCATATTAACATTATAGAGGAGAAATCACTAGAAGGCACTGGCAGTGGCCTCGAGCAAACAACACAAACTGTATTTTAATGTAGATAACCGTGTTGCGGGGTCGACGATGGCCTCAAAGACGAGGTGCTCCTCCAAGATCTGGCGGTCGACACACATGGCAGCCATAGCGACCTCGTGCGCGCATGTGTCCGCATGCTACCGAGCTCCACGTTATACTGCATGCAAAATGGTTGTGGGTGGAGCTTAATTGGAGGAGGGGGGCAGTGATTTCGGTGGAAGGTATTGCGCCGTCGGTCGAGGCATGTGGGACGGGAAAGGAGGAGGATGGTGTGGGTGGGGTGTGGATTACCTGACCATATCGATGAGGCCGCGCAGCAAGAAGAAGGGTATGCAGTGAGGAGGGCGCGCAACAAGAAGAAGGGTCGCCGGCGAGGAGGCGGCGCTGCAAGAAAAAGGGTCACCGGCGAGGAGGCGGCGCTGCAAGAAGAAGGGTCGCCAGCGAGGAGGCTGAGCTACCAGTAAGCAGCAGTGAAGGTTTGAACCTGGAAAGCAAGGAGGAATAGTGGAAATGTGGCTTTTGGTAGGAGGGAGGGGCCGGGGAGATAGATATTTCCGCGGTGGCAAAAAAATTTTGCTCGATGTCGCGAGAAACTGGTGCGCAAGTGTGGTTCAAGAGGGAGCGGTGGACTGTAGACGACGAAGCTTCCTACGTAAGCCAGACAAGACGGTGCGCCAAGATATTTTATATCGCATCTCACACGATTCTTTCTAGTAAAATGTTTGTGGTATACCTGATTTTTTCATTATGTTTTGAAAGACAAAATGGTGTTACGGTGGGAAAGGATGGTGTTTGAATTGCTAGAACATTTGCGTACAATGAACATGCAACTAGTACATGAGTGTCGTGTTTAAATTTGGAATTATTCCGGGTTCGTTTGGCATTTTCACGCATTAATTGAGTTTTTGGGCATTTAATGTGCATAATTCAAATTTGAACTACAAGCACATGCTCCAATGCACCAAAGTTTGTTGAAAAATCACATGTGTGTCTTTGGGTGAATTTATAGGTTCCATGCAAGAAATGGGAATGAAATTCAAACATCTGGGCATCGTGGCTCGCCCAGAAAGATTGAGAAACTTGGTTTTTTAATTTTTGTAAATCCAAAACACGCCTGGAAATCATGAAACTTGGCATGGTGTCATGACATGGCACCAACATGCTGCGGTAAATTTTTTGGCCGAATTGGTACAAGCTTTGGTGTAAGCTTCTTGCAAGCCGGAGCTTTCCTCAAGAACGCTCGTGGTTCCGAGAGGAAACGTGTGACCTCCGTGTGCGAAACGACATATGTACACTGCCTTCTCCCGCCTTAATGTTTGTACACATGCATATTATACCAAATTGAAGTATCATGCTAAATTTTGGAATTATTCCGGGTTCGTTTGGCCTTTTTTATACATTAATTGAGTTTCTGCGCATTTGATGTGCATAATTCAAATTTGAACTACAAGCGCATGCTCCAATGCACCAAAGTTGGTTGAAAAATTGCATGTGTGTCTTTGGGTGAATTTATAGGTCACATGCAAAAAATGAGAATGAAATTCAAACATCTGGGCATCGTGGCTCGGTCGGAAAGATTGAGAAACTTGGTTTTTTAATTCCTGTAAATCCAAAACACGCCTTAAAATCATGAAACTTGGCATGGTGTCCTGACATGGCACCAACATGCTGCGGTAATTTTTTGGCTGAATTGGGACAAGCTT